>NW_010323990.1:28435-40651 GCF_000700745.2 Antrostomus carolinensis
TTTTTTATGTTTGCATGTCTAGATAACTTGTAACAACCGAGTAATGCCTGAGGGTTGTAGTTCAGAATTCATAATAGTCTGTAAGTAACTGAGGTATAGCAGCATGGGAGCACTGAAGAGGGGTAGAGATTTGGTTTATTTAAAATAACTGAGAGTTTCTTTTAAAAAGTGCTAAAATTTACTAAGACTTGAGAATTAAGCACTGCCTTTGAACCTGATGTGTCTTGTTTGTAGCTTCACGGGCCAAGCAACAGTGCTAGAGCATAAGGACTTGTTATAACTGGGGCTCTTCAGCTCTCAACTGAACTGCTCTTTTAAAAACAAGGTACATTTAAGTTACTCCCTGCCACTCATTGTCCCTTCCTCCTCTGGGAGCAACACATTACAGACAGACAGTTACATTCAATGGCAGATTTTCAAATGGTAAAAACTTTCATGTGAAATAGTCGCAATTCAGCATTTCAGAATGTCTGGAGCATCGCTGGATTACATAAACTGAACATGGAGAGCAGTTTCCTTGTAAATCGGTGCTGTATTGAAGTTGCTCATCAAATGTACCAAATATCTTGGCAACCTGCTGAGATAAGTGATGTGAACAAACAAAGCAGCAGATGTTAGTCTGTAGCTGTGCTATCTTTTGGGTAGAGAACACAGTTTTCTGCTCTTCTAGTCAGGAGCTCTTAATTTATTGCTTTGTCAGCTGATATTGTGCCTTCCCTCCTACTCATCACCCAGGTCTTAATGCTTTTTGTTGAAGACTGCATTCAGGTATTTAGCTCTGAAAAATGGGCTTAATGGGATCTTTCAGACAGTCAAAAATACTCTGTAAGCTTGATATGAAACAGCCTTTCTAAGTATTGGAGTGAGGTCTGAGATCGCAAACTGCAGAGTGTAAACTGCTATAGTGTAAAAATCTACATACCGCTTCTTAGAAGTGTTTACTGTTGTGTTGCACTTAACTGGAGACTGTGGAGGAATCAACCTTTCTGTAAAAACTCTGACAGAACAGGATTTTATGGGACTATAGGAGAAAGTGAAATCGCATTTTGTAGACAAACTGGTATTTTGGGGTGATGTGGATGACTTCAGAATTTAAAGTAACCATGCAGAAAAAACTCTTTTTAGGAATGTTTTTGTATGTAACTGTCTCTATACAAAACCTGCCAAAAGTCAGCTTGGTTGCAGTTTATGGATGTCTGTGTATAATCTCCCTTTCTTTATTCAGATCGACTCGCTGGCAGGAATGGCATCTCTTAGTTTAGGTGGCTCGGCTGCTCCTCACACCCAGAGCATGCAAGGCTTCCCTCCAAACTTGGGCTCTGCATTCAGTACTCCTCAGTCACCAGCAAAAGCGTTTCCCCCTCTTTCCACCCAAAACCAGACGACAGGTTTCAGTGGCATTGGAGGACTCTCTTCACAGCTTCCAGGTACTGCTGTCCAGGTGGAGTGTTTAATATTTTTGACACACCAGAGCTAAGGCATTGTTATTGCCATGATTGGAAATACTGGCCAAGCAGCTGTGTGTCATGTGGGAGGCAATCGGGGAATGGTCGGGGTTGGAAGGGACCTCTGGAGATCATCTAGTCCACCCCCCCTGCCAAAGCAGGTTCACCTAGAGCAGGTTGCACAGGATCATGTCCAGGTGGGTTTTGAGTATCTATGGAGAAGAAGACTCCACACCCTCTCTGGGCAGCCTGTCCCAGGGCTCTGGCACCCTCACAGGAAAGAGGTTTTTCCTCATGTTTAAGCGGAACCTCCTGTGTTCCAGTTTGTGCCCGTTGCCCCTTGTCCTGTCACTGGCCACCACTGAAAAGGGTCTGGCCCCATCCTTTTGACACCCACCCTTTAGATATTTATAAGCATTAAAAAGGTCCCCTCAGTCTTCTCCAAGCTAAACAGACCCAGCTCTTTCATCATAAGGAAGATGCTGCAGCCCCTTAATAATCTCTGTAGCCTCTGCTGGACTCTCTCCAGAAGTTCCCTGTCTCTTGAACTTGGAGGCCCAGAACTGGACACAATACTCCAGAATTACACAGTCCTTGCTCCCAGATCACTGCTGAAACAGCACTTCAGAATGTTGCAGCTGCAGTAGTTAAAAATGAGTGGTTTTAACAGACTTTAGCAGCATTATTTTAGGTTGGGACAGATGTGAGGGATTGTTGAGGTAAAACTACTTGTTATTGGATAGTTCTGAGACTGTGTAGCTCAGAGTTCTTGGAAATGGCAAGTGCTGAGGGTGGTATGTGCATGCTGTGAAGGGTGCAACTGTGATGGCCAGTTGTTTGCTTTTCAGTAGGTGGTCTTACTACAGGTTTGCTTTTCAGTAGGTGGTCTTACTACGGGTAGCCTGACTGGCATAGGAACCGGAGCCCTGGGCCTTCCTGCGGTGAACAATGATCCATTCGTGCAAAGGAAGCTGAGCACATCTGGACTGAATCAGCCTACATTCCAGCAGAGTAAGATGAAACCTTGTAAGTGGTAGTGTTGTCTGTGGCTGTGAAGTGTGACTGTGGTCTGCAGTTAATCTGCATTTCCTTCAGGGGAGGCTTGGATCTCTAGATGGTAAATGTTAAAAATGTGGCTCTTGTATTTACCATTAGTCTGAAAAAAGGTGCTTCTAAACATCTATACTAAAAGATGTTAGTAAAGTAGTATGTTGCCAAGTAGCCCAGGGGGATTAAAAAAAAAAGCTGTTAGTGTAGAAATAGAACATGTTATGGATTTGTATGAACAGTGTGTTTCTGTCCTTTTTTGTTGTGATGTTTTGAACAAAAGTGATGTCCTTTTCTTTAGAGAATTGCATGCATCTAGTAAGAGGGTGGTTTTTGTTTGTGACAAGGTTAAACAAAACTACCTGGCTAAGGTCCTGTTGCAGCAGAAAGCTTGAAAGGTGAAGCAGTAGTGAATTAGACTGCAACACTGGAAAGAAATAAGACTTACAAGTTGGTGGGAAGGTAGTTTTTGGAAGGAATTCTGTGGGCCCTAACACTGAGCCATTATCCTTAACTCATTTACATCTCTGGACTCTGGGCAATGAAATGTTGCCTTTAGGAAGCACAGCCATATGCTAAACCTTCCACATTGCTGCTTTACACATCTCAGTCTCCTTTGACAGCTCCTCCGTAAGAGCAAAGTTACTTCTCTCTACAGATGCACAGTGGAGGTGTCTGTAATGACAATTGGTTTCTATTTTTGGGCTTGAGCATTCAGTATAAATTTGCTTGAAGCTCACTGGCTGGCCTGAAAGTTTGTGTGAAAGGTTGTCTGCATGTTAGTGTTGTGTAGCATGCTTTATTCTAGTCTGTTTTGCATTCTTTTAGTTTAGGCGTCAGTTGAGGTTGGCTTGGGACGCAGCGGGTTCTACGAATACAACGTGTTGTGTGAGGTTAATTCTATTTTAGGATTCAGTTCTTTTGCATAAATATAACATATTGAAAACAGGTTTTTTTTTTAAAAATAACAATTCCTGTCTAATAGAAAAGTTTAAATATCCTACTTTTCAGGAGAATTAGCAGGTTCTGTATAGTTTGGTGGAAGAGTTGAAAAGGACTAGGTGAAATTCTGACTGCCTGAAGTTGTTCTGAGCATGATACCTCTTCCCTTTTTTAACAGCTGACTTATCTCAGGTGTGGCCAGAGGCTAATCAGCACTTTAGCAAAGAAATAGATGATGAGGCAAACAGCTACTTCCAGCGTATTTACAACCACCCACCACATCCCACCATGTCTGTAGATGAGGTGAGTTCCTTTCTGCAGCAGTCGCATCACCTGTCCAGAGACTTGCTATAAAGTTGATAGTAATTATTCCTTCATGTGTTAGTTTTATTGGAAAATAAAGGGCTAGTGATAGATACTTGCAGCACTGGGGTTTTTTTGATTGGTTGCAGTTAATGAAGTGAATTGAAGGCGTGCTGCCTTAAACATACAGAGTAAACTTACAGCTGATCATTCCGTTCAGCTTTGACTTCTGTGGACTTCAGATGTCTAATTAACACTCCTAAAATGATGTGAAATGGGAAGAGTTCAATGTGGAATGGAAGCTTGTGTATTCAAAATAAGTGCAAAAGTGTGCACAGTCTGTATAAATTAAACTTACCTTGACTACATTTGCTTTTAAAGTATCTAAAAATGACTGCAACTTCTAAATATATAAGGGTGCCTTAAGTTCTGCCTTCTGTGCTTCAATAATTATTTTGGTTAGTCTCTATGAGAGTAATTACCAGTCTGATGCACTTGCTCTTTGAAGTACTTCAAATTTACTTTAATATATTTGTGTGGTTATAAATTATGTAAGACCTTGAACATTAATTTTAATTTTTCTAATTTTGAAGCAATGGAGCAGGCAGTCGCTAAGTTTTATGTGAAGACAGTTACTTAAAAGAAAAGGGAGAAAACTGAAGTTTGAAGAGGAAGCTTGTTGTAGTGATTTAGTGTCTGTTGGCTAAAATGAGGTTTTCTTTAAGTGGTTATTTTGCAGTCTAGCTTGTGGCAGTGCAATTTACCTTAGTAGGTGCAAGTGTTCTTCAAACCTTTAGATGCAGAAGGGCTGAAATAAAGCGAATTTGTTGGTAACTGTTGCCACTTTCTTTACAGGTCTTGGAAATGCTGCAGAGGTTTAAGGACTCCAACATTAAACGGGAACGAGAAGTGTTTAACTGTATGCTGAGGAACTTGTTTGAGGAATACCGTTTCTTTCCCCAGTACCCAGATAAAGAGCTGCACATAACAGCCTGCCTCTTCGGTGGGATCATAGAGAAAGGACTGGTTACTTACATGGCATTGGGCCTGGCCCTGCGCTATGTTCTTGAAGCCTTACGAAAGCCTTTTGCATCGAAAATGTACTATTTTGGTATCGCTGCACTAGATAGATTTAAAAATAGGTGAGTGTGGTTTTTGGTAATACTTGTAACAGTATATGTAAGTCTTGTTAGCCTTGAACCTGCTGTAATTATGCAGTACAAAATTCATTATGTGTTAGAAATTTACACATCTCAACTTCAGAATTACTGTAGAGATATGCTGAGGTGAAACAAAATGTGCTAATGTGCTAGTTAAAGGGTGACATCTTTTTCAAATCAAAACGTTCAGTGTGGTACATATAGAATCATAGAATCCCAGACTGGTTTGGGTTGGGAGGGACCTTAAAGCTCACCCAGTTCCAACCCCCCTGCAGGGACACCTTCCACTAGACCAGGTTGTTCAAAGCCTCATCCAGCCTGGCTACAAACACTTCCAGGGAGGAGCAGCCACAGCTTCTCTGGGCAACCTGGGACACTGTCTCACCACCCTCACAGTAAAATGTGGGACAAACTGAGATGCTGAAACTACTTAGTAGACTTCATTTGTAAAAATAATTCACTGAAGTGTTGAGTTAGATGAAATTGTCAGCTTGTTAGAAATGGGCTGAAAGTGATTAATTATTCTTTACAAGTGCATTCTAATGGCATGCTCTTTGCGCTGTTCGTTACTGAAAGATTGTCTAGGAACTAAGCTCTAGGACTTTAGTTTTGCACAGAAATCTCAAGTATGGCAAAAAGTATCTCCAAAAAAACCCCAACTTTCTCAAAGCTTCTAATGGATTGCAGGTAGAGGAAACTCTCAAAGCAGTCTGCAGTAGTAGGCAGGATTGTATACCCATGGGGAAAAAAAAAAAATCTCAATTTTGGAAGAAAGTACTTGAATGTAAAAAGTACTAGAAAGCTTCCTGGAATTATTTAATGACTAGAAATGTATGAAGTTGAAGTATGGACTCATAAGTAAGGAGCATGTTATCTACTGTCCTTATTCTCCTTTTATAGTTCATCTGCCCTGCAGTATTTATTTAATCTGTAAGAAAAGCTGTTGCTTGCAGCATTCATAGTTAGATGTCGTGTCATGGAATTAGCTGAACAGAATGGATAAAAACACTTAAGGCTGACCTACTTGAGACTTACTTAGCAACCTTCTTACTCCTTCTCTTAAGAACCATTTTAAGCAGCACTCTCAATGAGTAGTGACAGCATTTAGCATTCATAAGTAGAACTCTAATTGGTGTGCATAGGTGAAGCTTCTGTCTTGGGTGTTAGCAGCACTGTGCTTTGCTGTTTAAAGTGCACTGAGCCAGACTACAAATTACTTAGCCAATAATCTTATTGCAAATGCTGAATATAAATGCAATTGTGTGCTCGGTCAGAAGTAGAGAGATGTAGGATAAGATGAGTTGCTGTGAATAAACTTTTTGGTTTGCTGTTAAATTAATTAATTTGAAATGGATTTGGCACCAAAAGGTACTTTGTAGAAAATGCTTTGTTTAGAGCACAGCTGCTGTAGTAAGGAGTCCTGAAGTAATTCTGTGATGCAGTGTGGGAATGACATACCAGTGTTCAATTTGCATTTCTCTGTAATTCTGTTTCTGACCTGGGCTTATGCTTCTGACACGTTTTGTCTGACAGATTGAAGGACTATCCCCAGTATTGTCAGCACTTGGCTTCTATTAGTCACTTTATACAGTTCCCACATCATTTACAGGAGGTGAGTGTGTTCGTATAAGCATGCTAGCTTTCTACCATTTTAAATTCTTTTGAGCAAATTCCCATTTTCCTTTGGAAAAATAGTCTCACCTGCCACAGTTATAGATAATGTACACCCACAGAATCAAATGCATTTTCTTAAAGGTTTTGCTGTGGGATGTGGTGGGCAGATGAAGGTGGTTGTCTGTTACATCTTCTGTTTCCATAAATCTGTTTGGGTTGCTTATGTTTAAGTAGCTGCCTGAATATAACCGCATGATCAACCAGTGTACACAGCCATGCACAAAGGTTTTAAAGTGCTTCAGTGGATTTATAGTCCAGTCCCTTAAGGATGTAGAGTTTTCCTCTAAAACAGAGGGCATTCAGCTGGTTTTATACAGTTTCCTACTTGCACCTGCTAAAATAATTTGGATAAAGGTGAGAAAAATTTCATTCCTAAAGGTCTGATCAGAGTAATGGGAATGGACCCTGTAGTCCAAAGCAGTATTGATCATACGGTGCTTGCCTCAAAGATGTTTTTATTAGTAGAAATAGTCAAAAGCTAATCCCAGAAGAGCTTGAGAGCATAGTCTAAATAAGCAAAAATGTTCATCTCTAACATTAAGGTAGAGAAGCCATCTACCCAAAGCTGCAAAGTCCAATAGCAGTCTCAGTTTCACTAACAAGTTTCAGACCATATCCCTTAAATGAGTGTGTTGTCTGATGTTACCATGTGTTCTGAGTAAATGTGTTACAGTGCAGGGAAAAAAACTCATTTTCTACTGTGGAGATACTTTAGAAGATGTAAAATCTTAAAGTTGGACACTTCAGAACTGTGGTTTTGTTTATTAATTGTGAACTTCGGAGTTTACTGTTTCTGTGTAGCTGTAGGAGTCCTTGGGGAAAATTTCTTACCTGCTTTGTAGCCAGTTTCTTGACACTCACACATTTCTCTTAGGCTTTCTCCCCTCTTCTGTTCTCCTATCCCAGGCCTGGAGGGATGAGGGTTTCTGGGTAGTGCTCTGTAAAATTTTAAGGATGTTGCATCTCTTAACACTTGGCATCATCCTGTTGAAGTCGGAGGTAGAGCTTGAGGCTCTTCTCCAGTAAGAAAGTAAATAGTGACAAGATCTGCTTTATGAGGGTGTTCAGTTGTATCTTAATGCCATTAGCGTCAGGTATTAAAAATTGTTGGCAAACTGTTGCACTGCTCATACTAAAACTCGGCCTGTAGTTCTTTGGCTCCATGTGAACTTTGGTATGTGCTTGTTTACCCTGTTTTAGTATATAGAATACGGACAGCAATCCCGAGATCCTCCTGTGAAGATGCAGGGTTCAATCACCACCCCTGGAAGCATTGCACTTGCCCAGGCTCAGGCCCAGGCCCAAGTTCCAGCAAAAGCTCCTCTTGCTGGCCAAGTCAGCACTATTGTCACCACCTCAACCACCACCACTGTTGCAAAAACCATTACAATCACCCGACCAACTGGAGTCAGCTTCAAGAAAGATGTGCCGGTAAGTGTTGTGTTACCCCAGTGCCCTTACTGGAGAAGCAGAGGAGTTAAGTTGCTGGTCTGGATTGAGTACATGGAGACAAAATCTGACAGAAAGTCTGTACTACAGGATTTCAAAGTGATCCATATTTTCTGTCTGAAGCATATAACCTTTTCAAATGACCAACATTTTTGTAGAGGAGGCATTTTTGATTGTGAAACTATAGAATTACTATGGTGTCAAGTAGAAGAGTGTTTATTGAGGCTTTAATTAGCAAGGCAATTACAGAACCATCATTTCTGTTAATGACTTGAAATAGAACTCTAGAAATAGTTGGCAGCTGCTATTCTGCTTGGGGTTTGAGGACACATACTGCATGTTAAGTTACATTTGACCTAGCAGTTCTAACTGCATGATGTTTTTCAAACCTTTAGTCACTTAGGTAAACAAATCTGAACTACTTGTCAGAGTTCTTACAGGGCTGGCAGATCAATAGTGTTGGCTGTTCCACAGAAAACATTGGGGCATGCTTGGTCCCACGTGTACTCTGTGGATGCACAAAGCTGTTAGTTAGGATAACTGATGCACTGTAAAGTCAAACCTGTCTTGTTCCCTGGTACTGTCTTTGTATAGTTCTCTTAAAAAGGTTCCTCAAATTAAAGGAGGCAGATGCCAAAGGTAGCTGAAAGTGTTGTGAACAAATTGTGGAGGACAGTTCATAGTGCAGCTATTAATGTCTTTCACACCTCATCATGTTGTGTAGGTTGTTATTTTGAGGTGTTTATATTTTCCAATTGTAAACTCAATTCATGATGGATATTTAAAACTCTCCTTTCCCCTTAATTGCAGTGTCCCAGGTGCTAAAGCCCTTGAGTTCAGACTGCAGCTGTAGGGACACAGATCACATTCTGTTGACTTACAGTTGGCATGTTTTCTCAGAAATGAACCTCTGGGATTTCTCTTTCCCAAATCAGCACTGACGTGCTCCTGGAGATCACTACTGTACGAAGTACTGCTCACTATTTTACTGTGATTTCTCCAGGCTAACAGTGTGTCCAGGCTGTTAAGCCTAATGGGTGCTGTTGCAGTAGCACCTATTATATATGAATATAAATACTAGACATTTTTCATACAGCAGCATTCTTGTGAGTATTGATCATTGTAGAGAAAAAAAATCACTTGGCTTCATTAGAGTGCTGCTGAAAAGGGATCTGAGACAGTAGATGCCACCTGACAAAGCTCAATTCTTTTTTTTCACTTGACAGAACAGAGCAAAAGTTTCTTTTGATGTCACCTCTAGGTATTGTCTGTTCTTAATGTCTTGTTCTCCCTCCAGCCTTCCATTAATACTACCAACATTGACACGCTGTTAGTAGCAACAGATCAAACTGAGAGAATTGTGGAACCTCCAGAGAATGTCCAGGAAAAAATTGCTTTCATCTTCAATAATCTGTCTCAGTCAAATATGACACAGAAGGCAAGTATGGAAGAACATGAGTAAAATTCATTTTTAAAAATATATTTCTGGGAATCCCTTCTAAAGTGGTGAATGATTATATTACTGCAGAAATTCCAACTTGTAAAAAACTAGGGGGGAGCACACTTTGAAGAAATAGTCATTTTCAACATGTTCTACTTGAACCTCTTTGAAGATACAATTTTTCAGGAAAATGGAGAGGCAGGTGAAAGCAAGCTATTCTTAATTTTGCTTTCTCCTACAAGTTTCCTTGTTTCCCTATAGCCAAATCATTTGTACTAGAGCATTATAGGTCTGTAATGCTTTGTTTTCAGGAAAGCACTTTAGTAGGTGCCTGGAATAACTGCTGCATAGTCCTTTCTGATGTTTTTGTCATTTGAAAGGCCTGAAAAATACTAATGGAAGTTTCTGAAAAAAGTTTATTCAAACTTGTATTAAAGTTTGCATCATAACTGGGCTGAGTACCATTTGATAGTGCAAGGTTTAGCTGATGGAGTCTTGTATTTCAAGCTGAAATTCAGGGTATTTTTTCTGAACTAGTAGAAATCTGCAGTACTGCTGCCACCTGTGCTATCCGTCTTGTGGACAGATGGATTTAATGTAAGATGCCAACATTTATTTTGCAGTTATCTGGTAAAAAGCTGAGAAGTGAGGGAGAGGTAAATTCTTGTGGCTTGGTCATTTTGTGATTAAGTCCTTACTGGTTGACTAGATCTTTGGATAATAAAATGCTGTCTTGAAAGCTATAAAAAAAAGCACCACACAAAAAATACACGCACACAAAAAAACCAAAACACCTTAGTGTTAAAAGCCATTGAATATGACTGTGTTGGTCAGAGCTGACCCCAGAAGTTTGCAGTCGTCATCTTATATGTTCTGTGGCATGCTTTTTCTTTGGTATGGAGACAGGTTGAAGAATTGAAGGAAACAGTGAAAGAAGAGTTCATGCCTTGGGTATCACAGTATCTTGTGATGAAGAGAGTCAGTATTGAGCCTAATTTTCACAGCTTATATTCAAACTTCCTTGACACACTTAAGAATCCAGAGTTTAATAAAATGGTTCTGAATGAAACCTACAGAAATATCAAGGTGAGTAGTGCAAGTTTTCTAATACTTAGGTAGATTTAAAGATTAAAAAGTGTGCTGTTCTCAGGCTGTTTGCTTACTGTGGTGATCTTCAGATACAGAATATCATTCAAAAAAATCTGCTTGCTAGCTTACAATTGAACTATCAGGTTACGTCTATGAATACTAGGATTCCTCTGTTTTCAGTCAGGAATGTACCAAAGACTTAATTCTAATTGAATGAGAGGGCAAATGTACATTTCGGTTCATTTATGTAGGTGGACTCTAAATTTGTATGAGTCTTGCAAATTATAACCTAGGGTAAAATTGCTTATGGTCTAGTTCTTTTGTGTGGGGAAATTATAAAGATAAGAAAACCACACTCTGCTGTTTTGGTCAAAGAATAAAGAGGCTGGGGAGGGTTTAGAAGGTGGGAGTGTAAAGACCAGATTTACTAGAGGGCTAAGATAATGTGAAGGTAAGGAGGAGGGAGAAGCAGTAGCTCGGAAGAGATGAGCGGATGAAACATGTTTGTCAAGCAAGCACTATTTTTAAACCTGTTGGTGGAATTCCCTGACCGCCGTGGGTTACGCAGTAGTGCAAAAGAATCTCCTGGCTCTTCAGAGTATAGCTGACCTCGCTCTGTTCAACTGATGCTCCTCTGAAGCTAAGGAACAGAACTAACAGCAGAATACTTGCAATGTGATTCATGTCTTGAAGTGAGAATTAAATAGTTTCCCAGAAGTGCAAATGGTAGCTCTCAGGTCTGTGAGGAAGCATTAAGGGGAAGCATTGCCTTCACAGGTTATCCTTTACTAAGTGAGTAGTCATAAAGTCTTGACAGAGTAAATGGTAAGGTCTGGAAAAGTGTAATCCTCTTTTTGATCCTTTTGAAAGAAAGGAATTTTAAAATCATTACAGGGCAGATTTACAGGGTGTTGTCTTGAAGTTAAGACTGTTCTTGAGTATCTCTGTGATGTAACTGAAGCGCAGAATTTAATGTTTGAAACATTAAATAAATAATTTCAAATTAACATTTGAAACTCTGTCTTAAGTCAGATCAGCTGTTGGATTTGTGTTTTGAGTCTGATTATCTTCCAGTTGTTGCTCAAGTTGCTTTTTTTTCATTAGGTGCTACTGACATCAGATAAAGCTGCAGCCAACTTCTCAGACCGTTCCTTGTTAAAGAACCTTGGTCACTGGCTGGGAATGATTACGCTGGCTAAAAATAAGCCCATCTTGCACACGGTGAGCTTCTGTCTTTACAGATTTGTTTGGCATCAATTGCTCTGCTGTTATGCAGTAGCATATTTGAAATTTTATCACCTTACTGGTGCCTCTTTTTTGTGTGCCGAGTACAAAGTATGATTCCAGAGTTGGTCATTTTAGACTTCTAAGTATTTTTTGTATCAGAAAAGTTAAGTTATTGCCAAAATAAAGTAATTGATACCATGTAAAAATGTATATCTGTAAATCTTTGTTCAAAAAGTAACTGCTGTTAGCAGCCTGTAAAATTGAAGGACTGTCTTGACTCAGCCTCGCAATCTACCCTATAAGGGAATAGCATGTAAGCGGAATTTTTGCAGTGTACTTGCTGTTTTCTCCACCCTCTTCTCCTTTTCAATTGCTGATGGTGTTTTTCAGGATTTGGATGTGAAATCACTGCTACTGGAAGCATACGTTAAGGGACAGC
>NW_010323990.1:40679-48386 GCF_000700745.2 Antrostomus carolinensis
GTCTTAGAATCCAGTGTGAGGAGCGTGGTAAGTGACTTTATGCTGACAGAGTTACTGCTCAAGTGGCAAAATAAGTATTGCAGAAAGTAATTACCTTTTTTCACAAAGTACAAACTGATTTAATTTCATGGAAAGAAAAAGGATGTAAGGGCCTAAAGTGAAGGAGTTCTGTTTTGAGGGAGAGTACATGGCTCATACATTTTTTGCAGTCTAAATAGATGGTGTTAGCTGAACTTTACTGTGGTATCCCTGAGCAGAACTCTGAGATGGATGGGTGCCATTGAAAGGGCTCTAGGATTTATTTATTTGTTGATTTTATTTTTTTTAATTTCCCTACTCCTCTTTGACCCTGATCAACTCTTGTCAGTTCTGCTTGACATAGAACTGTTCTTTCAGAAGGACCAAGTCATTGTGTTTCCAGTTTAATGTTCAACTACCTTCCTAATCTGGTTCCAGTCAAACAGAATACTAAATGAATTCAACCCCAGTTGCAGCTGTACAAACTTCTCCATGGCTGTATGCACGCATGTTCATGTTTCAAAACTTGCCAGTCATAAGTTATTCAAATGATTCAAGAAGTTTGGATAATACTGCTCTCCTCTTTCTCTTGTAGGTCTTCAGGCCTCCAAACCCATGGACAATGGCCATTATGAATGTTTTAGCTGAGCTACATCAAGAACATGATCTAAAAGTAAACTTCTGTTTTTCTTTTCTGTACCTACTGAGTGTGAGGTTTTCTTGACGTACCAGTCAAGAAGGATGTTGTGAACAACAAAATTTCGCTTCTTGCTGCTTTAGTGTGGGGAGAATTGGGCATTGCTTAATTTGCTAGAACTTGGATGAAACTCTTCTCCTGTGAGGTCAGCATGCAAAATATTTGTCTAATCCTCAGTCACTGTTAAAGTCACTAAAAGCCATGGGGTTAGAATGGGAAGCTTGGGAATCAAGTTGGCCCAGTAAACGTTTTGGGTATTTTCCTTGTGACATAACCTAAACTAGAATTGTTGTGCAGTTGAATCTGAAGTTTGAGATTGAGGTGCTCTGCAAGAATCTTGCACTAGACATCAATGAGCTGAAACCTGGAAGTCTCCTGAAAGATAAGGATCGTCTGAAAAATCTGGATGAGCAGCTCTCTGCTCCAAAGAAGGATGTGAAGCAGCCAGAAGAGCTACCACCCATCACAACAACTAGTAAGTACACTTCATATAGAATCCAGAAACTATAGAAGTTTAAGACAAGGTCATGCTTTTGCAAAGAAAAATGTGAAGCTGTATACGCTATTGTAACAGTGCTGTATGCTTGGGAGCACTTGGATAGCTTTATCATCAAATGTTGTGAGTTGGAAGGGACCCACAAACTTGGATCATGGAGTCCAACTCCTGTCCCTGCACAGGACAGTCCCAACATTCAGACCTTGTCCCTGAGGGCCTTGGCCAAATGCTGCTGCAGTCTTGTCAGGCTTGGTGCCATGAGCACGTCCCTGGGGAGCCTGTTCCAGTGCTCCACCACCCTCTGCCTCAAGAACCTTTTCCTCATGGCCAACCTCACCCTCCCCTGCCACATCTTCCTGCCCTTTCCTCTGCTCCTGGTGTTGGTGGCCAGAGAGAAGAGATCAGTGCCTGCCCCTCCTCTTCCCCTTGGGAGGAAGTTCTAGACCCCCATGAGATCTCCTCTCAGTCTCCTCTTCTCCAGGCTGAACAATCCAAGTGACTTCAGCCTCTCCTTGTACAGCTTCCCCTCTAAACCCTTCCCCAATGTTGTGTCCCTCCTCTGGACACTCTCCAGGAGCTTTAGATCCTTTTTCTCCTGTGGTGCCCAAACCACCCCCAGTACTGGAGGTGAGGCTGCACCAATTACATGAGTGGGATAATTGCTTCCCTCCACCAGCTAGCTTTGTAATAGAAGTAGGTGTACAGAGTTCGGAGATGGGAAGGGAATGGAAGCATCCCAAGGACTAGTTCTGGATGTGCTGTGTGTAGCTACTCCTTAGAAGGGCTTGAAGTAGGATGATCTGTTAACACGATGTCAGGGGCTAAACCGTGGCATAACAAACAGCTCTGCTAATGTGTGCTGAAGTTAGGTTGGTACTAACCGCTGGGAAATGGACAATAAAAATTTCTTTATAAGTTTAGGAGGCTTCATGATCAAACTTTTGGTTTTGATCACTTGCTGATTTAAAAGAGAAATATATACTTGCATTATAAACACTTGCTTTTCAGTAATGGTTCCCTATAAACATTCTTATATTCCATAGCTGCTTCTACAACTCCAGCGACCAGCACCACTTGTACAGCCACGGTTCCTCCACAGCCCCAGTACAGTTACCACGATATCAATGTCTACTCTTTAGGAGGGTTGGCTCCGCATATTACTTTAAATCCAACAGTAAGTTTTAAAGCTGATTTGGTTTGCTAGAAGTACCACCAGTGTTGCCACAGATCTCAGCTGGTGGGAGCAGCATTTTGTAAGCTGAAGTTATTGGAGAGTCACTTCTCAAAAGTAGTGGGGAGGGTGAGTGCTAACAAGTAATCAAATGGAGAACATTAGGTGTGGGTAGTAGTTATATTAGCTAATAAAATATCACATGGTCAAGTGATCTTTTGCTGTGACATTTACATTAGTATCCAATCTTTTTCTGGCAATAAGTGCCAGTTGGGATAGTTCCTATCAGGACTTAAGGAGCAGAGAAGCCCTTTTAAGCTTAAGAGCGACTTAATTCTTAAGTTTTTGCATTGTGCTCAGCTGCAACTTTGGAAGAAATATGGTCAGATGTTTCAGAATTATGAGATATTGTAATAGCTGCATGTGGAACACAGTAGTGCTGCACTGTAGACAAACTAGGACGGTAAACTTAGAGGTTGTTCAGAAAATGTGAATGTCTGGGGTAGATGGGATTCTCATTTACTTCGTTCTTACTTAACTCTCTGAATCCTCTTCCAGATCCCGCTGTTTCAAGCCCACCCGCAGTTGAAGCAGTGCGTGCGGCAGGCGATCGAGCGAGCAGTGCAAGAGCTCGTCCACCCGGTGGTCGATCGGTCCATTAAGATTGCCATGACTACTTGTGAGCAGATAGTCAGGAAGGACTTTGCGCTGGATTCGGAGGAGTCACGGATGCGTGTGGCCGCTCACCATATGATGCGGAACCTGACTGCTGGGATGGCCATGATTACCTGCAGGGAACCTTTGCTTATGAGCATAGCTACCAACTTGAAAAATAGTTTTGCTACTGCACTGAGGGTAAGAGTCGCATCATCTGAAGCTTATTTCCAGCTTCTGGGTCTGTAGACATCCAGCATTAGCGCATTAGTTCTTCACATTGTAGACTTGTTGATTAATTACATGACTTAACTAGTTTGGAGATTAATTTATTGGACAGAAGCCTCATGACTTGTGGGATTTCAGTGAAAAAAAAATGTGCTGAAGTAACATCTCCTTGTCAAACAGCCTCAAGCCTGTAAGGTGGATCTTACTATGTTGTGCACAAACTTTCAGTCTCCCTCTTTATATTGTCCCAACGTTCTCTCCAGTTTGATCACATCACAGAAGCCTTGGAGTGCTTATCTTGCTGTGGGTTTTGAGGTAGAAAAGCTAAAGTGGGGGGGATTTAATTGATTCTGGGACTTTCGGGTGATGTTTTGGATTGTCTCAGCGAGTCTCTGTTTCAGGCAGATGTTACTTGTGCTATTAGCAGATATATAACTAAGATTTTTCTGCACAGCTTGTTAATTCATCGAGTTTTCTAGAGGATATTTTCAGCTATCCTTTTGGGGATTAAGGAAGAGAAGATAAGGGACTGCTTACCTCTTGTTTAAGGGCGTATCACTATTTCCCATCTGTTGGGGAGTGACAGTGCAAATGCCCTTTGCAAAGGGGTTGCTCTCTTAACAAGATAACTGGCTCAGAGGGCAGGATTTAGTGGTCTGAAAGAGCTCAAAGCGTTAGTAAGAATTACATCTGCAGGTATGGGATGGATAGTCTACGGTGTAACTCCCAGGACTCAAACACTCTTGACCGTTCATATACACAACTTCAAGTAACTTGATTGCTGAGATGAAGAGCAGGAAAAGCACACAGATGAATCTTGTTCCATCCATCTTACACACAAGGATGGGAGTAAATAATTTTAGTATTGCTCTTTTAATGTACGAGCTGAGCCAGTGACCACTGTTAGCACCTGTGCTAATTATGGTTCAGAGTTTGGGTGTCAAGCTAGTAACTGTAAGAGAAAGTGCTCTGTCCTCCTTTGGTGTGGAGCCTTGTGGTGGTTCATCAGATGTGACTACAGTTCAGATAGGGAGGCAGCTGGAGACTTGGCAGTTATCTTCTGGGTGGTATGAGAAGGTGGAGATGGGACACTTGAGTTGTGGAGACAGGGTGAATGCAAGCCAGTGTCACAGCTGTGCCTGTCTACCAGGTATGATGTGTCACTGAAGAACGTGTGTAAGCAAAAGTAATTCAAGTTTTGTGGAAGACTTCACGCTGTGCATTGGGGTGGTTGCAAATGTCATAAATGCTATAAAAATGGAACATAGTCATTTTGTTTTTATCCCTGAAGATGTATGGCACTGATACGGGGCCAGTTGTAATCCAAATAAGTTTTCTTAAGGGGTAATTATAGAAAACAGCGTTTCAGAGAAAGTGCTGTACATGGCATCTAAAAATTCACATCTGGCGTATTGTGTAAAGTGGGTTAACAAGCAGGAATTTCTTTTATTTGAGGGAAGCAGTGTAGTTCTCAGGAATTTATGAAGTAGAGGTAGATCTTAATGGACAAGGAAATCTAAGTAGATTGGACTGTTTGCCTTTTTTTTGTGTATTCCATTTCCAGTGGGAATTGCTGCTTTGCACCCTGGAAATTTTAAGTCCATCTGTTGAAGGTTCTCTTTAAGCAGACTCCAAGAAGGAAAAAAGAAAATCTGTATCAGAAAGGGAACCCCCTGAAAAAAGCTTAGGAGTACTGTTCTGTGTTAGTGATGCACCTTTATATCTTCTGATTACAACCTAGGAAGTGGAAGAACTTTCAGGCTGTGATGAGAGGCTTTGCTTCTCCTGCATTAGCATCTGTTGTGTGTGCCTCAGTCTAAAGCAGGGCTTTATTTCTATGCCCTGGAGATAGGTTGGTGGAGAAGATGGAGAGCTTCCTGCTGTTTTGTTCCTTGCTGAAAGTCTTTACTGTCATCTTGCCTACATGTTTTATTCAAAGCTATGCAAAATTAAATGTATTACTATATATTCCATGCAAAAGAGTATGTTCCTAAGAGCATTCCTTTTTATTGCTGGTGTTCTCTATAGGCAGTGGTGCAGGAAAATTTCCAGCCTTCACTGATTATTGTGGTTTTCAATAGGCAGCCTCCCCACAACAGAGGGACATGATGGAGCAGGCAGCTGCCCAGTTAGCGCAGGATAACTGCGAGCTAGCCTGCTGCTTTATCCAGAAGACAGCTGTGGAAAAGGCAGGCCCCGAGATGGACAAGAGGCTCGCAACTGTAAGTATGGGACTGCTGTCTTTTAGAAGTATTTATGTGCTCATATACATCCAGACTCAGTGTCTAATATTCAGTGTGGTGTTTGTATTTTTTTTTCCCCAGGAATTTGAGCTCAGAAAACATGCGAGACAAGAGGGTCGTCGGTACTGTGATCCTGTTGTGTTAACTTACCAGGCTGAGCGGATGCCAGAGCAGATCAGGTTAAAGGTGAGGATATTAACTGACCTACGTTCTGATGCTGATCTTCCTCCTCCTGATAATGAAAAGTGGATGGCGCAGCTTCAGCTGACCAATCCTGTATATTGTTAGTCTTGTCTAACAGTGCGACTACTAATAGCTTGATTAATAATGGAAATAAATTAATATATTGTTCCAAAATGAGTGTTCATACCATTTTCCTCAGTTCCTTGAGGACACCAAAAGTCCTGTCTCTTGTTCTGTGCTGTTCCTTTCACTGGAAGATGACTAGTCTGTTTCGTTGTCTTATCTCCTTTATATTCTCTTCCTTTAAAGGACATACTGTGTGTTCATCTGAGCATTTCTCTTGTGCATCAGACACGCACGAAGCCAGTATTCAGTTACTCCTGTTTCTGGGAGTGTGAGTTGGAGTTGTAGAGCAAAATCCTCCTGTTAGGAGGTGTGGCAGGAGAAAGAGGATGCCAGTGCAGAGCAGCTGAATCCTACTTCTTGATGTCTAGGCCACTCTGTTTAAGAATGTAACTGAGCAGCTACCTGTTACACAAACTGCCCTCATTTCTTACTGCCACAGTGCTTAAACAGTGAGGTAATGCCTCTTCTTTTCATTGCAAAGGTTGGAGGTGTGGACCCAAAACAGCTGGCTGTTTATGAAGAGTTTGCACGCAACGTCCCTGGCTTCTTGCCTACCAATGACTTAACTCAGCCTACAGGATTCTTGGCTCAGCCTATGAAGGTAGAGATTTCTGAATTAATTGACTTGAGAGTACTATAGCCCTTTTGGTCAATGTTGCAGAACCTCTGTTTCCTAGAAGACTAGTAAGAATCAGGCATTTGTATTGCTTGGGAATAGTGGTTGAAAGATGCATTACTTTTAAAGCCAAACTGATGGCAACATAAAATGTATATCCAGTGTTCAGGGTTATAACCTCAACTGGGACAAAATCTGCAAGTTAAGATTGCTACACGTAGCTTTAGTAGCAGTGAAACATTTTGTTCGCATCTTGGGTCACTTTTGGAGAAGATCATGGATGGCAAGCATGGATTTTGAGATAATGAACAGGTTTTCGTATGCAGGCTTGGTCTTAAGGACTGCTAGAATTGTTTGCTAGTTATTTCCATGGCTTCATTTGCTCATATTTCTTTAAAATGCCAGCATAGCTAACTGTACTGTAGAGGTCTAAATTTTGGATGCTATAATTTCCAAAGCAGAAGAGCCAAGTCAGTATTTGAGTTTTGCAAACAGAGTCCTTAGGAAAAAAAAACAAAACAAAACAACAAACAACAAAACACTCATTTCCACTTTCTCTTAAGCAGCAAGCTTGGGCTACAGATGATGTGGCACAGATCTATGACAAATGCATGACAGAACTGGAGCAGCACCTGCAGTCCATTCCGCACACCCTAGCCATGAATCCTCAAGTTCAAGCATTGCGCAGCCTCTTGGAGGCTGTGGTGGTGGCTCGTAACTCCCGTGATGCTATTGCTGCACTTGGACTACTGCAGAAGGTGAGTGTTAACAACTCTTCTTCTGTAACAACTCACCCAGAGTTCATTGCTCATCTGGCTCATGGATTATCTTGTTGGTGACTGTCTGTCTTCATGCATAAATAAAAGTGGAAGAGGGCTGTGGTGTTCGCTTGGTGTGTTGTGTGTATGTGGTGGCCAGGCTGCTGTGGGAAGAAGCAGGTACAGAATCCTGGGGCTTAAGGGAGTTTTGTTCATATGTGGCAAGTAGAAAGCTGTTGCACTCCAGAAGAATAGTCTTTTGGGATGATTTGGAGGCTAAGATCTTTGAACTGCTCCTATAGGTGGATAGTATTGAATGTAGTACTGGATTTATACCAGCACCCTTGGGGATTGTTATATGCAGTAACTGATAAATGAGTAGGTTGGTTAGGTTGACCCTGGTCTACAGCCAAGCATCCATCCAGCTGCTTGTTCATTCTGCTCTACTGCAGGACAAGGGAGAAAATAGAGTGAAGGCAAGAAGACTTGTTCATTCAGATTATGATAGTTTAGTAGG
>NW_010323990.1:48396-53461 GCF_000700745.2 Antrostomus carolinensis
AGAAAAGCTGTGTGCACAAACAAAACAAAACAAAAGCACTGCTTCCCATCAGCAGGCAAATGTCTGGCCACTCCTCAGAAGGCCTGTGTAACACTTGCTTGGAAAGGCAAACATCATAACCATGAATGCCCTCCTTCATCCTCCTTTCCCTGGGATTTTATTGCCAAGTGTGATGTCATATGGTATGGAATATCTCTTTTTTCAGGATAATCAGCTGTCCTGGCTCTGTTGCCTCCAGTGTCTTGCCCATCCCCAGCCGACTCACTGGAGGGCAAGGCACAGTGGGAAAGAGAAAGCCTTGATGCTGTGCAAGCACTGTTCAGCAACTGGCAAAACACTGGTGTGCTGTCATTGCTGTTTGAGCCAAAGCACAGCACCATATGGGCTGCTAGGAAGAAAAATTAATTCCTTCCCAGCTAGAACTAGTGGACTGTTGCAGTGAGCTCTGAGCTGGGATCAGTGCCTGAGTAGCAGTGCAAGGTATAGCGAGAGATGTGGAGAAAAATCCATCTGAGTGTAGTGGAAGAAAGCTGAGCTGTCTGCATGAGGATCCAAGAACAGTGGCAGAACAAAAGCAACTGGGAGCTGAAGGGAGGCTTTTTGTTCTTGACTAATAGTGCTCGTACATATTAAAGGATCTAGGGGTTGACCAGGTGTAAATTGTGCTGCCACTGTAAAAGACTCATCTTCCCTTTGCTATAGAACAGCACAGAGGCATCTCTGAGTGCTGCAGCTCTTTGTCTAAAGAACATGACAGCTGTTTCTCATGAGCTGTATGCAGGAGGAGGAGGCATTGACTTACAGAAGCTGCAGCACAAACTAGTGCGGTCTCATACAATTTGGTGCATATATGAAGCCAGAGGGGCAGAGAGAGACCATGGACTTGTTTATGGTTGGCAGCTGTGTACAGTGAATGTGTAGATGCTGTAGTAGCTGTTAAAATCTCACACAGCCTTAGCAAGGGCTCAGCATGATGACTAAATTGGGTTTTTTACATGTCTGCTGAGTCTTCTGGTGGCAACTCTTGCTGATGCAGTTTGCAGAAGATTTGGAAGAGGACTTGTTCTTTCCTCTGCTAACAGGTTGCATCTATTCTAGGCTGTAGAGGGTTTACTGGATGCCACCAGTGGGGCAGATGCTGACCTCCTGCTTCGCTACCGTGAGTGTCACCTGCTTGTGCTGAAGGCTCTGCAGGATGGCCGTGCGTATGGATCTCCGTGGTGTAATAAACAAATTACTAGGTGAGTTATGAGATAGCAGGAGTACTGATGTAGCTTTTATCATCTTTTGGGAGCTACTGTGTTATTCTGAATCCCTTGCCTGTTAATATTTTGCATTGCTGCAGTTTGGACAGGCAAAAAATAACCAGCTTTTTTATGTTAAAAGTAACTAGATCTGATGCTGCTGCTTTATCCCACAACATGATAAAAATTTTTAATGGAACAAAGCATTAGAGAAGCTCTGGGTTTTTTCTTGTTTTCCTCTCCTCATTTTGTAGAGCATGTCTCTACGTGCTGTCACAAACCAGCTGACATGGCATACGCCTGCAGCAGAAGCCCTAGTGCTTCAGCTAGACAGATATGCCACTTTGTCCTCAGAAAAGAGGCTTCTTATGCTGTATATGCTGAAGCTTCTGAAGGGCTGTTGTGACCAGTTGTGTGGGGCAACAAATGTTTGAGGCTGATGACTGTTCCTGAGCTTAAATATTAGAGAATGCCCTAGAAAAGGCTTATTTTGGAGCTGAGTAGTGAATCACAGTGAATGTCAGCTTCTGAAGTATGAGATTTGAGTTGCTTTGCTTAAACTGTGTTGTTGAAGTACACTTTTTACAAGAAGTCCAATTCTTCAGGTGCCTGATTGAATGCAGAGATGAGTACAAGTACAACGTGGAAGCTGTGGAGCTGCTAATCCGCCATCACCTTGTTAATATGCAACAGTATGACCTTCACTTGGCTCAGGTAAAGGGAACCTGCTCTTTTGGAGGAGAAGAGTTATGGTCAGTCCACTGTAAGATTTGTGGTTGAATTTTAATTGCCTTTTTCATGTTGACAGTCAATGGAGAATGGCTTGAACTATATGGCTGTGGCATTTGCCATGCAGTTGGTAAAGATCCTGTTGGTGGATGAGAGGAGTGTTGCCCATGTGACAGAGGCAGATCTGTTTCACACAATTGAGACACTCATGAGGATTAATGCTCATTCCAGAGGAAACGCCCCGGAAGGGTGAGATTGAAATACTGTGCAATATATTACTTATCTCACTCTCATTTATGATTTGAAATGTTACATAAGCCATGTCTTGTATCATTCAATCATACAGCTTTAAGCTTTTTCTAATCCTATGTTAGTTTAAACTGTCACTCTAACATAATTGCACTAATTTTATGTCAACACAGAGGCAGCTGCAGCGTGATGTCAAATTGAAGGCTTGAGTGGGAAAACCTTTCTATGCACTGTGCTCTGAAATACCATGGAACTCTGAACAACTCGCTTGAATTCTTGCTTTATCTCAAATTTGGGCAGTATTCTTACCTGTCTAAAGTTTAAATATCTAGGTGTTAATATGTTGATTTGTTAATCACAAGCAATTCATTGAGTTAGACACTCCTTTCTGTTGCTTTAGACGATTTTCTGTTTAGAACCTATGAAGCAGTCAATCATCCACCACTCTCACATGGCTTGTGTATCCACCAGCAGATAATTGGGCAGCAAATGTTGCCACAGCATCTGGAAATACCTGTGGGACTTGCGGGTCTCCTGTTACTCAGGTAGAAGCAATTGCTGCTGGGTTTGAGAAAGACATGGATTGGAGCTTGGAGAGCTCCAGTTTGCTGTGAGAACAACTAGCAGCCGGCTGGTGGTGGTGGCACTGGCTGCCACTACCAACGCAACTGCTAGTGGAAGGTCCCAAAACAAAAATACATTTGTCTGCGGGTAATGTGGGTAGAGTGCCTTCCCTGTATGACTTGGCTTTCACTGCAGCCAAATTTAGTGTACCAGTCAGGCTGTTTAGCACTGGTATCTCACTATCTTGGAGCTTTTTGGGGCTTCCAAAGTCTGTGAAAGTGAAGCTGTTTCTAGTATTTGTGCTCCTTTCTTGCAGCACGCTGCTGTATGAGTTGGAGTAGAACTTCAAAGCTTGTATGACTTCAGTCTTCCTTCTTTCATCATTAATGTGTCTACTTTCATGACTTATTTCTGCTATTCCAATGAGGACTGTAAAATACAAAGATTTAGTATAAGAAATAATTTGCTTTCTTTCAACTCTGAGCTTCCAGTTCTGGGGGAGGAGAAATTCTAACCAAGCTCTTGCTCTGCTCTGTTGTGTTAGATTACCCCAGCTGATGGAAGTTGTCCGATCAAACTATGAAGCAATGATTGACCGTGCTCACGGAGGTCCCAATTTCATGATGCATTCAGGAATTTCCCAAGCCTCTGAGTATGATGATCCTCCAGGTCTGAGGGAGAAGGCAGAATACCTGCTGAGGGAGTGGGTGAACCTCTACCATTCAGCTGCAGCAGGCCGTGACAGTACCAAAGCATTCTCTGCGTTTGTTGGACAGGTAGAGCTTTTGGAAAGAAAGGTGCTTTTATTCAACATAAGTAGGGTGTGATGCCCTGTTTTAAAGCAGTGTTATAACTCATGTTAGGCATCCTTTTGAAGCTTTCAGGTGTATGGCAGTTGACTTACCAAAATTTTGTCTGGTTTTGATGGTGAAGTTCTGTAGAAATCCTTACCCTTCATCAAATCATGTTCTTCAGATACTGTAGCAGCAAGGTGTCAGTTCAGACCAAGAGTTTTGGGGTGACTCTGATGGGAAAAGAACTTCAGCTGAGACAGCTACTGGGAAGAGTTCTGACATGCTCTGTGTAATGGAGCTTGACTAGTGTCTCTCCTTTTGGGTAACAGTAAAAGCTCTGACCAGTCTACAGAAGGATGGAGATGCAGGTGAATTGTTTCAGACCAAATGAACAAGGCAATCTTTTTTCTAACTAGAATCATTAGAGTGAGGAAAAACTTGAAACTTCATTATTTAAAGTGGTGCCTTAATTTAAACAACCTCCAGCATTTTGCTCCAGGGCACCTTAGCAGGTATGGTGAGCTGCACACATCTGCCTTCTGGGTGTGATTGAGAAGGGAGATGCCCTCAGTAGCCCAGTGTGTGGTAACAAACTCCCTATATATCTGCAGTCATCTTCCTAAAACTGCATTCCTGGCAGCTCCTTGACTGCAGCTGCAAGGAAGCCTGTGACTTAGTCTAATTGCATTGTGTTCTCTTTAAATTTCCACATAAATACCACAAAAATACTACAGATTTTGCAGCTACCAACTGAAAGAAGTCAAGATATGAAGCAGCATAAAGATCTTGACTGATGCAGGGATTTTTTCATGTGACTTTAGCATCCTTATGTACTGGCTTGTTGGCAGTGTTCTGATGGTCTGACTGCGTAGCATCTTTTTTGAATGTTTTTAATGGGTCTTGTGTTAAACCCACTTTAAAAAAGAAATTTTACCTCTTCATGTGACCTCACTATTTTTATAACTTAAAGTGTGTCGATAAAGCATATTTTGGTGTAGTATACTCAATGCACTTTTGTCCTGCTTCACTCTTCTATCACACCTGTTTGCTTACCTTTTGTTCATATTTGATCAAATGTATAAGAACAGTTTTAATACATCAAAGTGCAATGTTTATATATAATTTTTTCCTTACAGGCTTTAGCTCTGGGTTTTAAAGGAGTATTTTGTAGTAACTGCATTAAACAAGGTTTTATTATTGAGCTTAAATGACCATAATTTTGGCTGCTTTAATTAAGTGTTGCTTCTGTTCCACTAGTCTTTAGAACAAAAAGGAGCATAGAACTTTGAAGGCAGATACTTTAATTCTGTTTTTTAAAAAAAAAAAGTTTCTTCAAGAGTTAGTGATTATGCTGTTTATATAGCTTCATGTCTGTGCAGTAGGAGTTTAAAAGTAAGATTCAAAACTCAGATGTTTCCTGCAGTGTAATTTGTTGAATTTTGATGGCTTTAATACAATTAAAGGGAGGTATCATATATATATATA
>NW_010323991.1:0-5263 GCF_000700745.2 Antrostomus carolinensis
ATTCTGTGATCCATGTTGCTGAACAACAGAGACTGAGGGAGAGACCAGTCACTTCATAGCAGCTTCCCTGCTGAAAGTCAGAAAAGATACAGCACTTTTTCTAAGAGGAATTAATAGTTGGTTCTAAATGAATTAACATTTCTTTATCACTGACACTTTAAAACCTTAATTTGAAATGCTTTATTGATACTTTATTTCCTTTTTTTAATTGACTGCAGCTTTTATCTGTCTTTAGGTGGGAACAAGGGTACGTTTAAATGTGAAGACACTGGTATTTCATTCTTTATGAGTGAGCAAATCAAAATGTTATTTAAGTGTATTTATTTAAAGACAGTCTAGGAAGGAGTTTTAAATTGCATTGGCTTCTCTTTTGCTTTGGAGTGTACTAGTGCCTGGAAGACCTCCTTTTATAAGAAAAATATACAATTTTATTTGTGAAAATAAGAGAAGATTCTTACATTTGCTTTGTGCTGTTTGGGGGAGCGTGGGGTTTTTTTGTTTGGTTGGTTTGGTTTTTTTGGATGGTGGCATTAAAGAATGCGGATTATGCTCCCTTTACCACTAAATGGTGAGGCTGAGGAGTTGGATGTCTTGTAGTCATTACTACTTTGTAAGTATTAGTAAAAGCAGGTTTAAAGCTGGCTAAATTTGTCTTCCATTTGTATTTGATGACTTCCAGTCCTCCGTCTGTTAATTTAACTAGTTCATTAACCATAGCACACGTTCTTAAGCCAGACCAGATGCTTTTTTATCTTCAAATTGTAGGTGGAAAATGAAAGCTTGAAAGATAATTTTCACAGATACACAGACGACTTCTCTTTTCAATCTTGCGTGTTACGTGTAAGCGAGTGCTGCAGAGCTTAGTTGAGAATTGCAGGTTATTTATTTGGTGAGATACTTTGCATGCCTTCTTTGTTGCACTTCAGATCTTATGTGTGTATTTTAAACATTGTTATTGCTTACGTGTTCTTTCTGTGTTAAAGTTCCTCTTCATAAAAATGCTAACTAGTGTTTTGTGTGCCAGGGTGGGTGAGCAGCGTGGGTTCCTGGTGCAGGAGTCCTGTCTTGGCCCCGTGTTTCTCTCTGCTTGTCCCAGTGCTCCCTCTTGCCTTGGGCTGCCCTCTGCTCACAGACTGATACCAAAGCATGAAGCATCTCGTTGTTTCTTCTGAGTCATCCTCAAGTAGCAGTCCACTGATGTAAGAAATTTCCTGTCCTCTCTCTGGATATGATGCTCCTTTTGTCTATATAGGAGTGTCTGCTTCTCTGAGTGGGTATTTCACATTATCTTCCTTTGTGACTAGTTAAGGATACAGCTTCCTCTGGGCTCCAGTTTGGGGAGCTGGCATCAGAAGTAGCCGATGTGTGGTTCAGCAGGCTTGGCCTGCGTTTTTGGACAGTATCCTGCCGTGTCAGTATCCAGGCTTTCATGCCTGTAGCATCTCCTGTGGTTTCTTCCTAGCAGAAGGGAACCTGTATGGGTTCTTTTTGGTCTTTTTAAATTCTAGTTGTTATTTAGGGGAGAGACTGTACAGTCACCACAAGGTGTAGACAGACTTCTTGGAATTTCTCCCCATTCATAAGTATTTCCTCTTTGGGTCAGTATAGCTTCTTCCAGGTAGGCAGGGGAGTGGAATATGATGTGGCTGGCCTTTACCTTCCTGTGTGTGCCACATGCTCTGAAAGAGAGGTCGGGGTGCCCCAGCTGCACTCCTCATACCTGGTACTTACATAGACCAAGTCTATACAATAACCTCCTATGCCAAAAAAATACTGGCTGCAATTTCACTTTTTAAATTGACTATGATACTGATGCTTTTGATTCTCCAGATATGAGCTGGAATTCAAGAGGAATTACGGAGTTATCTGTAAATAAAGCAGGTTGTCACAGAAATGAGGAACAGCAAAAAACAATTTTACTTCCAAAATCTTAAGGTGCAAATTTTAAATAATAATGCCATGCAGATAAGACAGAATTCTTTCACAAAGTATATTAAATCTATGATTGTGGTCAGTGCAAGAGAAATAAACAAAAGGTGTAGATTAAAAACTGAACCAACAGGTGAAGTGGTGTGAGAAATCTTACTTCAGTTTAGAAACTAATTTTAAAAGAAAATTTTGTGGATCTGCAGATAAGAGTTTCCTCATGAACAGAAATTCAGTGCTAGAAAAACACTACCTTTGAACAGAACCCACTAATCTGTTTGAAGTTTTATTTCTGAAGGAGTACTGTATACAAGGAAAACGAATATATTGCTAATAGAGGGTATTTAATTTTGTGGACTGTGTTTGCTGGTTGTGGTGAAGCTGTTTTTCTTACCACTCCCTGTGGACAGCATGGATTGCTCTTTCCTCTTCAGCAACTTTGCGGTTCCAAAGGTTTTTCTGGTGGTGTTACATCTATAAGTGAAGTGAATCTTGGTGTATACTGTCTATAACTTATGTTTTGTGAATCTACCACTTAATAATTTTTGTGCCATTCAGTGTGCTAAAGCCCAAAAAGTTCAGATTGCAAAATATCCAATGTCAACAGAATTAATAGGTTAGATACAATGATGCTAAATGGGGAGAAGGATTTTCACAGGGTAAGTAACTTACTTTGGGGAGCATGTTATTTTGAAGAAGAGAGTAAATGCATTGCTCTCAGCTGAATGTGCTGATGGGTGAAAAGTGAAGAGTAAACTGAATTTTCTCAGTGAAGACAAGAATTGAAGATTAAATTTTCAGAGGATCAGCACAACTTTCTTTATTATCTGCTTAGATCCCAATGTATCCTAGCCTGAAGTTTTGGTGGAAAATGTTTTGGATATTGGCTCACACTGGTTTCACTAATAAACTGAGTGACACAGTTCTGTAGGTGTTTTAAGCCACAAATAACTTTTTTTTTTTCTTCAACTTCAGACAAAACAGGGCCAATAGTCTTACAAAGTTATTTGTTTGTTCTTTTCAGTGATGTTTTGGCACTGCCTATTTTCAAACAGGAAGATTCCAGCCTTCCACAAGAAAACGAAACCAAACATCCACCCTTCCAGTACGTTATGTGTGCTGCAACATCTCCAGCAGTAAAGTTATATGATGAAACTCTCACATACTTGAATCAAGGTTGGTGTACATGTGTTACAGGCATAACTTACAGTGAATACAGCTGGTGGTGCAAGTCTGAAACTGTGGTTTGTGTTTTTATACATGTGGATACATCCAAAATAAATGCATGTCAAGAATGAGATTGGGTACCTTACTAGTAGTCTTGTTTTGTCCAACCTGCAGGCTCCTAGGTATAGTCTGTCATTCCTTCCCTTTTAGTCTGTGGGGTTTTGTTGGTTTGTTTTGTTGTTGTTTATTTGGGGTTTTTTTCTGTTCTGCTGTTACCCCTCTCCATCTCATACCTCCTCCAATAAAATCAAGCCAACAGAGCTTTTAAGTTGACAAACTTAAGGTAGTAATAGCTTAAAATACAAGACTAATTTTGCATTCCTGTTCAGACTTGATTGATAATTGTAAGTTGATTAGATTTGCATAAGGTACACACAAACACCCCCAGAAAGTCATAATAAATGTTAAAATGTCAATGCCTAAACAAAAAGTGTTGCACAACAAAGGACACTGTAATCAGAACAGTATTATGTTTGAAGGATAAACACACGTGCAGCTACCTTTGTAGTTACCTTTGGAGTTCATGTGTATTTCACTATTGTCTGTCTAGATTATTGAGAAATCAACCAGATAAGTACTTCACGTGAGTCTTGCTGTTGTTTTCATCATAGCCTGTGGTTAATTTGCGTGAAAATTTGATTTTCCTTCTACAGAGGATACTGACTACTGGGTAAAATAATGTGAATGAGGCATTGCCATGTGGTAAAACCTCCCTCACCTCTGAAAATGACATTGGTATCCTAAGTTTAGTCAGCTACTATTCTGAACTCAAATAAAACCATTTATCATTTGTTTTGGACCATATCAATGGCTTTGTACGTTCCCAACCCACCCCCTGACTGTAGCACTCCTAGGATCACTGTTCCTAGATTTAGTTTTGGTTTTTCTTTTCTTTGTGGACTTTGACCCAATATCTCTCAATAGGCAGCACTGTGATTAGAAGACACAGTCCTGCAGCATGGTTTGTATGAAAAATAAAAGCAGTTTTTAAAAAATTACATTCACCCTTTTTTTTTTTCCTCCATATCCTACCATGTTTTGGTACAATTCATCTTAGCTCTTGTGCTTCTCTGATTAGTGTGCTACTTCAGTGTGCAGTTAAGAGGTTAAAATATATATTGGTGAATTTCCCTGTGTCTTTGTGAGCTATTTAACTGACTAATTACTTTACTAGGCTATAGAATTTGTATGTTTTACATGTGTGTTTTCTTGATAGGACATCTTTTTTGCTCAAGTTGAAATGCTTGTAGTAGTTTGAGCTTCTGGTGATGCATTTCATCACACCTGGAAGTGTTTAACAGCAATCTGTGAGAGCAGATTGTATGTAATTTGCTACAACACAACGACAAAGCGTCATTTGCAGCTTTCTATGCGAGTAAAGTTGCTAAGTGCTTCATCTTGCAGTATCCAGTCTGTCTAAATACGCTTTAAACATTACTTGGCTCTCCTACTAATGAAAATAACGGGAGTTCTTGAGGTGATTTGTAGTTTCTTACAAACATATGGTTGTATAGTTCAGCCATTTGCTTAGTCAGGTTTATTTTTTTACCACTTTTTGTACCCTGAGTGTTCTTCTCAGAAGAAAACAGTACAATTCTAGCAGCACACTGGACCAGCAAGATGCTTTGCACTGTCTGAAAAACTTCAGGAGTTTTATAAACTAAACTCTGTAGAAATATATTCTGTTCTCTTCAGTGCCAGGATCCAGCCTCCTGACCAAACATGAAGCTTGAAGGTCAGCTCAGTGCTGGGGCACTGCACAAGGTGGCAAGCTGAAGGAGGAAGGCGTTTGCTCTCTCTCCTCTGAGAAGAACTTGCCATTTAAGTGACAGTGTCTGAAGTGACTGTAATAGTTTCATCTTTCCTTGAAAATCTCTTTTAATATAAAGCTTTATTTCACAGAGAAGTTTTGCTGTTATTCACTGTCCAGCTTTTCCTGGTGTTGAAAAATGAAGGCATGGATATACCCTTTTTCTGAATAAATATGGAAAAAAACAATTGGCCTCCTTCCCTTCTACGTTAATACTTCAGACAGAAAGACAGTACATTTGCTGCCTAGATGAAGACTTTTTCCTAAAATATTCTCTATTAGCTGTTAGTACAAACCATA
>NW_010323992.1:0-10333 GCF_000700745.2 Antrostomus carolinensis
GCAGCTGTGAACAGCCAAACACGATGGCCTTAAGCTCCAGCAACAACTAAAAACACCAGTACTGTTATCAACGTTCTTCTCATAATAAGTCTGAACTAAAACACTGAAACTAAAACACAGCATTCTAATTACTAAAAAGAAAATTAACTCTATCCTAGCAAAACCAGGCCACAGAGGAATCACAACCTCACTGTCTGTTGGGAAAATACTTAAGTGAGAACTGTCTGTCTAACCCTAGGAGACTCTGAATGCAAAAAATACTTGGCTGCTAAATCTGTGAATGGGCTTTCTCAAGTTAAAATCATATGCCATATATGCAGAAGCTAATTTAAGGCTTAAAAGGTGATGACGTAAATAAAAGACTGAGTGGCAAAATTAACAGACTCTTTCATGTATTCTATTATATTTTCAATATTTTGTAGTTTTGCACTTTTCTAGAGATATTTAACTTACAACTCCTGATGTCATTAGTTCCAAACTTTATTTTAAAAATATTAATGTTTCAACAAGTACAATTTTAAAGCAAGCTTTGAAGCATCAACTGAAACTCTAAACATTCAGAAGACAACTCCCTCAAAGTAATTTTCATTCTTCATATTCATTGTTTTGGTTAACTCATACTTTTCTAGATAGTATAATTATTTTTGATGACCTACTTTGGGTATGTCTTTAAGTGTCAGTACTGCATTCCTCTCTGTTGTTGGGTATTTGTTCAAACACAGATTTTTACATGCATAGATACAACTATTTTCTGTTCCTTGGATATGGTCTTTATTAAACTGCCAGATTAATTTATTTTCAGTCTTGATTTAGAGGCTAAATGATACATGACTGGAATAAAATTTAATATAATAAAATCTGTTGGGAGTCAGTCCATTTGCAAGAATGTCTGTGTTTTCTTTAAAGACATAGTGGATCTGGACATATCTGTAGTTGTTCTGCACTCATGTCTAAAGTTTCCCTTTCAGATCTAGTACTAACAAGTGGAACTGCTGCTTTACATAAACTTTCCATTTTTTTCTACCAACAAAAATTCATTCTGTTAAAGACTTTGGGGACTTGATTAGCCACAGGACATAAGAAAATGCCTGGTTAATGCAAAGATTACTATTTATAAGAGATTACAACAGAGTTCCTGTTATATGCTAATTATCTTGAAATTATGACCGTGACAACCACATTTTTAGCAGCTGCTATGAAGTGTCATAGAACAGCTTATTTACTAGTCATTCATGAAGGGAAAAACATTATGTTCTCATGGAAAAGGAGGATAAATAGTGAAAATAAACTATGTTTAACCCTCTATTTAACAAAAATCCTGATTATACTGGTTATAAGCTTTAATAATATTGAATATAAACCTTAAAATATTGCATGGGATTTGTACAGCAAGGGGACACTGAAAGGGTGGCCTCTGAGAAGAGATCGGGGCTGCTTCCATGTTGATTAAAGTGAGCCCCAGCCGGCTCCAAAAGGGTCCCACTGTTGGTCAAAGCTGATCCCATCAGTGACGCTGGTTAAACTTCTATGATAATATATTTAAGAAACTGTAAAAAAATCACTGCACGGCAGCAGTGACAAAGGAATGAGAAAATGTGAGAGAACTATCCCTGCAGGCACCAAGGTCAGAGAAGAAGGAGGGGGAGGGGGAAGAGGTTCCCCCAAGCTCCAGAACAGAAATTCTCCTACAGACCATGGAGAAGACCACAATGAAGTAGTCTCCCTGTAGCCCACAGAGGACCATGTGGGAGCAGGTTTCTGCCCTGCAGCCCATGCAGGATACCACAACAGAGCAGATGGATGTGCCCTGAAGAAAGCTGCAGCTCACAGAGACCCCATGCTGGAGCAGGCTCCTAGCAGAAGTTGTAAACTGTAGAGAGGAGCACACACAGCAATAGGTTTCTTGCAGGAAATAAGGCCCATGGAAGACCTGTGCTGGAGCAATCTGTTCCTGAAGGACTCTTCCCCAAGGAAAGGAGCCAAGATGGAGCAGTTCTTGAAGAACTGCAGCCTGTGGGAAGGACCTACATGGGAGTAGTTCATGAAGGACTGTATTCTTTGGGAGTGACCACACGCTGAAGAAGGGGAAGAGTGTGGGGAGGAGGGAGAAACAGAAGTTAAGTGTTATGAACTGATTGCAAACTCAATAATATTTGGGAATACTATTTGCTCAAATAAAAACACTTCTCACTAAATATGGCTTTTTAAGAACATAATTATCCTTACCTTTGTGTTCAAACTCTCATCTCATAATTAAATTTTTATAGAAGTTTTTTAAAACAGTAATTTGAAATTAATATTTAATGTTGGCCTTAAGCAGATAATTGCAATACTGAAAATGTAGATGTGAAAATACAAAGAATTTCAATTTTAATCTTAATAAGGAACAACATCTCCAGCAAGATTACATTCCATCTGATATAAATGAGAATGATATTTGAAAATTATACAGTAGAAGTATAATACACTGAAGTGTATTACTGTTCTCAGGGCAGATTTGTTAAATTCTGGTTGAATCCATACAGAATTTTGTGAAGTCAAGAGTGAATACTGGTGAATTTAGTCCATATGAAGCCAAGAGTGAATACTGGTAAATTTAGTCCATATGTCATTACGAGCTAGTTAGATTTGCACAATTTGGCCCTGGTTGAACAGTTGTAAAATGACACTGTAATGGAGAGACTTGTGAAAAACCTGAAATTTATAAGTACATCTGTAAGATTCATATAGCTGCATATTTTGTGCATCTTCCTTACTAACAAAATGTTTCAAATAATCTACATTTATCATATGCAGAAAATGATTGAACTTTCTAGAAACATCCAACATCCATTAAGTCTTTGATATTCTGACTCCAGGTCCTGAAAGCCAGTCATTGTGTTACAGGGAGTTTGCATTTGTTTCTGAGTGGTAATCAGAGTGGAAGGCATGGATTGAATCTAGAAAATGTAAAGTTACCTGTTTTATCACACTTTGCCACAAAAACAGCTATCAACAATCTCTGAATTGTGGAATTTCATCACTTTTCAAATGGGCTTGAGCTAACACATTAATTTCTGATCATTGATTGCAGGTTTTCTTTTTTTTTTAGGGTTTTGGTGTGGTTTTTCTGTAATTAACTTTTTTGCAACAAATCACTATAATTTGCATTTTATATTTCTCAAATACTTTCTTAGTACTTGGGGTTCTGTATATGTATAGTTTCTCCTTGAAGAAGTACTCCAGCTGAATTATGAATCACCGGCAATTTACATCACGATGAGAGAGAATCTGAGATCAGATAATTTTTCTGCTTCTCTCAATTGACTCAAAATGGCTTAATGACAGAGATATAACAAAATTAGAGATAAGGCTAGTAAATTAGAGAGGAGAGGTAACGGGCAACATGAACTGAACATGGTTAAAGAGTGACAAGTGGGACAATTTGGGGGATTTCTGTTTTTAATTGTGGTGAAGAGACAAGGGGTGGATTGTGTGTAAATTGTCCACTTTTGTCTGGTGTTGTGATGATGTTATTTTGATTTTGGTGTGGGGAATTCTTTTTGTTGATGTGACTGAAGTTTGTGAAGATTGTGTGATGAATGTGGATTTTAATGATGATTCTTAAATATGTGATTCACAGAGGTGAGGGGTGGAATGTATTGGGTTTGCATGGCAAGGTTTTGGTAGAGGGAGGAGATATAGCGGTGGCTTCTGTGAGAGAAGCTGCCAGAAGCTTCCCTCATGTCCAACAACCAATGCCCAACACCCAATCCCGGCCGGCTACAAGACAGCCCCGCTGCTGGCCAAAGCCGAGCCAATCAATAATGCCTCTGTGATAAAATAATTAAGAAAAAAAAGGGAAGAGAGGGAAAAAAAAGCTGCACACTCTGCAGCTAGGGAGAGAGAGGAGTGAGAAGATGTAAAAGAAACTACTCTGCAGACACCAAGGTCAGTGCAGAGGAGGGGGAGGAGGTGCTCCAGGTGCTGGAGCAGAGATTTTCCCCGCCACTTGTGGTGAAGACCATGGTGCGGCAGGATATCCCCCTGCAGCCCATGGAGGTCCATGGTGGAGCAGATGTCCACCTGTAGTCCTTGGAGGACCCCACACCGGAGCGGGGGAATGCCTGAAGGAGGCTGTGACCCTGTGGGAAGCCTGCGCTGGAGCAGGTTCCTGTCAGGACCTGTGGTGCCCATGGAGAGAGGAGCCCACACTGGAGCAGGTTTGCTGGAAAGACTTTTGACCTCGTGGGGAACCCATCCTGGAGCAGTCCCTTCCTGAAGGACTACACACCATGGAATGGACCCATGCTAAAGCAGTTCGTGAAGAACTGTCAGTCATGGGAAGAACTCTCATTGGCGAAGTTCATGGAAGACTGTCTCCTGTGAGAGGGACCCCATGCTTCTTCATCCCCTCAGGATGAAGAAGCGGCAGAAACGTGTGATGAACTGACCTCAACCCCTGTCCCCTGTGCCTCTGGGGGGAGAAGGTGGAAAATCAGGAAAGAAATTAAGCCCGGGAAGAAGGGAGGGGTGGGAGGAGGTGTTTTAATATTTGGTTTTACTTCTCATTATCCTCTGATTTTGATTGGTAATAAATTAAATTTGTTTTTTTCCCCCAAGTCTAGTCTATTTTGCCCGTGCCAGTAATTGGTAAGTGATCTCTCTCCATCCTTATCTCGACCTACTAACATTTCATTATATTTTCTCTCCCTTGTCCATTTGAGGAGGGGGAGTGATAGAGCAACTTTGGTGAGCATCTGGCATCTAGCCAGGGCCAACCCACCACATTTATTCATGTTAGTATTCAGGCTTTCTCATAGAACATAAAAACATTGCCAAGAAACAATAGCAATTAAAAGGTTTTTGAGAAAAATACTACAGATAAGGCAGTGACTGCTGTAGATATTTGAAAAATAGGATGTTGTATACATGACAAAGAGCAACAAAGTATAAATTTTACTGCAGTGCTGGTAAGGAGTTAATATTTCATTCAAGTAATGCAAAAATCTCTGAAAACTTATTTCTATAGATACTATATTTTAAAAGTTTTGCATTACAATATGTATACAACAAATGCAATAATTCTCAGTATTGCATGATATAGAGGAGAACAGGTGAAAAGGGATTTCAAAAGGTATATTTATAAAATTTTTTATATCTTTCTTTAAAGCTGGACAACAGAATAAAAACAGCAACAGAAACAACACAGTAGAAAGCTGTCTTCCTAAATGATTATACCAGAATAATATCAATTTTTGTAGGTAGCTTGTCTTTGCATTAACTTAGTTAGTGTCTCTTACATCAGTATTTTTTGTACAGTGCATGTTTCTTCTACTGATGTAGTCTCATTCCTACAATTTTTCAGTTTCTCCAGATTATATTCATCTCACTTTATTGCAGACGCTGACAGTTTGCTGTAAGCTGGAAAGGTATCAGATGGAAAACACCAAAACTATCAACAACATTATTGGATAAATACTACTAATAAATACTAATAACAAGTACTTAGAAAGGTAATACATTTTAGTATCACTTTGCAGCTTGAAATTTCAAAGACCCCAAGAAACATGGGAACTCTAAAGCAAAAATAAACACATGACCAAAAATATATTAAGGTTATCTTGAAACACACTTTCAAAATATCAGACACATAAAACATTAGATGACTTGTCTTAAAAGTATGTTAATATGGATCTGAGGAAAAGTATGCTTTGATAGAAGATAAATGGATATTTATGTTATCCTAGGAAATATGCAGTCCACAGCTGAACAGATATACACTGATGAGAAAACATACATTGACACTCCACAAAATGGATGTGTTACCAAATTAAACAGGAAACTTCTAGGGGAAAAATCAGTTTACCTGATGTAGGCATCCTGCAATGTAACCACGTGTAAAAGTATCAAAGCTTACCATGACTAACAGCATACGTAGACTTGCCTCCAGGGGATGTTTGCAAAACTATAGCAAACACCATTGGGCTGTGCTTGTGCCATACTTCAGAATCAGGTACGTAGAACTTCTAATTCAGGCATCATTACTGCACTGTTATTAAAAGGAAATTTATGTCTATTATTTGTGGTTTATCTGATAATTTTCCCTTGAGACTTTGTTGCAATTTAACCTAGTATGCCATACCTTTGATGGAGATAAATAAATACTTCTAGACTGTGATTCCTCTCACCATAACAACACCTGAAGTATTTGAATGAACTATGCTTCTAAAAGAGTTCACAACTTTCCATTAACTCTAATGGTGAAAACCTACAACTGGTGAAAAGAGTTTCCCCCACAGTCTTTGGTGCTAAACAATGTGACTTTTGCAAGTTTATACTGTATTTCTATCCCCAGTCCAGGATAAATAGTTTCAAATTATGTGGATTTCATTAGCAAAAACCTCTAACATAGTACTGATCATATGTGAGCAAGAGTACAGACATTCATAATTTAATAACTTGTTATTAAAATTATTCTTTATGCAAGCTATTTCTTGATATTTTGTTACTAGTTATTTAATTGGTGCAGATTCTTGATTTTGTTACAAGCTATTTCTTGATATTTTGTTATTAGTTATTTATTTAATTGGTGCAGATTCTTGATTTTGTTTCTAAGAATAACATTAAAACATAATCACAGAAATATTCTTTCTAGCCATTATATGTGTATATAAGTATATATTAACAACCATCTTGAATCAGGTCAAAGTCTATCTAACCTGCATCCTGTCTTTGTTATTTCTCAGTAGTGTATATTTAGTAAAGACCATATATATAGAGAGAGTGATATTGCCTCAGCATACTTCTCTGGTGTATAGCAGTACCCAGCTTCTGATTCCTATACTTGTCAACCATCTCGAATCAGGTCAAAGTCTATCTAAACTGCATCCTGTCTTTGTTATTTCTCAGTAGCGTATATTTAGTAAAGACCATATATAGAGAGAGAGTGATATTGCCTCAGCATATTTTTCTGGTGTGTAGCAGTACCCAGCTTCTGATTCCTATACTTGAATGCCCTTTTTACCAGGATACTTCAGAAATTTCACAAGTTTTTTCCTTAGCATCTCGTGAAAACAACCAAAACCAAAACCATTGTGGTTTATTACTTCAATTAACCAATCAGGTTTTGATTTACTCCAAATACAGAACTTAGAAAGGTTGTTTATAAATGTGGGCAACACAAGTGATTATTTTCCATGCTGTTTCTAGCTGTCTGCATCCCTCACCTAGGTTTAGTTTACATTACGCATACCCAAATACTGATATGGACAATTATCTTGCAAACATTTTATTATTTAGAGTGTCAGTGAAATGACAAGACACATATACCACCATCCTTGACTGTGACTGACACACTAGTTTGCAATGTTATCTGTCAAAAAAGATGAATGATGGAAGGAAAAAGAAGCAGATTTATTTTACCCTGAAATACATGCAGGAATAAGTTGATGTGGTGTGTCACTGACAGAGCATTATATCCTCAGAAACATAAATGCATTTCTTAATTTATATAAGAAAGCAATAATTTTATTTTTGTTTATGTCTCCCATTCTTGTATCTGTAGCATGTGTACCTTTGACATTTCCTCAAAAAAAAAAAAAAAAATGCTGGTACTTTTACAGTCTATCTGAAATAAATTAAATCAAATTTAAAGTAGTGTTTCAGGTGTTTTTATTTCTTAGGTTATTTACTTGTTAATGCAAGGTTTACTTCCACACATCAAAAATTCTCAAAAGGATTATATTTTCTGTTGCTTTTTTTTCCTCTTGAACTGAAATACCAGATCTATTTAGCCTTTTATATGAAACAGCTGTTCCTCTTTAAGTACTAGTACAAGTATTTTCTAGATCTAGGAATAGGTGTGGTAGTACAGCAGTTAAGAGACTGACTGTCGGACTGGACATTTAGATATTTACTCATTACTTATTTTGTCTGCAGAGTGGCCATGTGGCTGTGATATACAGCCCTTATTCAAGGTATTTTTTAAACTCCACTGCCATAGTAAGACTGTGGAATTTTCCCTACCATTTCTATTTTGTGCCCTTTAATAAATGGCTCTGAGGCAAATATTTCTTGTATTAATTTCTGTCTTTATATATATACTTTATACACAGACACACAGACACACACACACACAGATTTATATATATACAAAAGCCTTGTATCCCAAAAGAGCCTGGGTTGTTGGGCTAGTAGAAATCCATGCAAAAGCTGTTGTGTTTCCTATGGGAAAACAAACAAAAAACCTCACATCCTTGTGATGTGTGTGTTAAAGACATTTAAGAAATCTGTACGGTGAAACATAAATTGAGGGAAGGATCACATTTATCTGCATGGGAAGATTCTAATTTACTTCAGTGAATATTAAATTAAAAAATATTCAGGTTTTAAATGCACATATTGCTTTTATTTACTGCTTATTTTATAATTTTAAGAATTTAACGCTATTTGAAAAAATGTTGCTTGCTTATTTTGCTTGACTTTAGAAAATTTAGACCTCACATGAACAATTTTATTTCATTCAAACCAATTTCAGAACATCATGATGTAGACTCTGCTATCCACATCAAAGATGATGAATATCTTAAACTGTGTTGCGCTGAACCCTACAAATCAGCTTAAAAGAGGTGGTATTACCAATAAATACGAAGAAGACAATGGCTTTATAATCTTTATCTATGTGCATTAGGTCCCATCTGGGTCTTTTCACCAGTAACATAGCATTGAGTATTTTTGGATTTCTACCAAGGTAAATAGTATGTAAATATCTTCCTGGAGTTATAGAAAATATTTCAAAAACAAATATGCAGAGACTATTCATATGCATATTATAACTAAGAGAAAGATATCCTGATACTCATAAAATTACTATGAGTTACAAAGTTTTGCTTCTTGACAAAAAGTGCTTTGTCTACACTTGTAAGAAAATAGTTTTTTCCATAATATCACAAGTAAATACTTAAGACCAGATCATTATAATATAAAAAATAGAAGAATATATTGATAAAAGGTAGAAAATTGAACTATACATAAGAATATAATAGACATCAGGAAATATGCAGCATAAAATACAAAAATATAAAATGGGAAGTAACTGAAAGAGAAAATATACTGAAAATATAAGTTTATGGAGGAAGTTTACAAACGAATGCAAAATAATGATCATTTTGGATGGAATCTAACAGATAACATTAGAAGAGTTATAAATGGGGAAAGATTTTCTGATTTTTGCATCCTTGGCTGTTTGATCATATGTTTTTATCTTATTTTCATGTTTAAAATGCAGTGGGGCGATTTTATTTCCATACATGTTTTGAAATAGCCAAGTAGCTTTGAGTGGGAATCACAGGAGCAGATGTATTCCATACAAACAGTCCCTCTACAATGTACTTATTTATCAGCTATATAATGTAATGATTTAGGAGTAGGTCTATAGGAAGAATTTCTTTACTGTTAGGAAGAAGTTCTTTCCTGTGAGGGCGGTGAGACACTGGCACAGGTGAAGGGGAGAATAAGGATACACTTAGACATCATACGTATAACTTCATCTATATATATATATGATGGATGAGGCACAATTTGTATTTTGAGAATACTTAGCTTTGATCCTAACAGTTAATCGCTTTGGGTAGGATTCATGTTTCCTGACTTTTGTCATCTAATATGTACATGTTGGGTCAAAGCTCATTATTTAAACTTTCAGGATAATAAGTGTGACAGACAAACAAAAATACATCATCCAAATTTTGAGACAATGTTTAGTCCACAGCTGAGACTCTTTGCCATAGTGATGAAGAAAACAAGTTGAGCTAAATATACTATCTCACCAAACTCCCTGGACACTGAAAGGATCATCCTATGGCATATTCTGGCAAATACTGCCTCTACTGAGTCTGCTAAGGGACCATTCAGAAATGATGCACATGAGACCTATGGCTGATCTCAATGACTTGGCAAATTTTCATAGAATAGAATCATAGAATCATAGAATGGTTTGGGTTGGAAGGGACATTAAAGATCATCTAGTTCCAACCCCCCTGCCATCATCAGGGACACCTTCCACTAGACCAGGTTGCTCAAAGCCTCATCCAACTTGGCCTTAAACACTTCTAGGGAGGGGGCATCCACAACTTCTTTGGGCAACCTGTTCCTGTGTCTGACCACCCTCACAGTGAAGAATTTCTCCCTAACATGGAATGTAAACCTACCCTCTTTCAGCTTAAAGCCATTTCCCCTTGTTCTATCACTACCTGCCCTTATGAAAAGTCCCTCCCCAGATTTCTTGTAGCCTCCTTCAAGTACTGGAAGGCAGATATAAGATCTCCCCAAAACCTTCTCTTCTCCAGGCTGA
>NW_010323993.1:0-15016 GCF_000700745.2 Antrostomus carolinensis
GAAGGTGTGCCTGCTGATGTCAGGAGGGGTTGGAACTAGATGATCTTTAAGGTTCCTTCCAACTCAAACCATTCCATGATTCTATGATTCTATGATTCTATGATTATATTTAAATCAGTTCAGACATATTGAACAAGGAGGCAAGAATACTACTGTTAGAAAGCTCCTCTGGACCTAGGAAGGTATCATCTCTGCTGATTGTTGAAAAAAATACATGCAAAGCTGACATCATTTATTGTTTTCTACTAAAAAGAGAAACATATTAACAGATTGTGCCTAGGTTTGGTTGTTAGGGCCATTATTCGATTAACTATATTTCAGCTGAAGGTTTTAAGCCACAAGATAGTTAGAAAAGTTGATGACCTACAGGAATATGTAGAATATGCTTGGTGCTGAAAGGCAAGAGAGTGAAGTTTGACTCTATTAAGATGGATGTGGAGTGATTGATAACATGTGTGAGAATGTAGATAGGAGTCTTGAACACGGAAGCAGAGGAGACAGGGAGTGTATTTTTACTCGTTTCTAAAACTTCTTTTCTGGAGCCAGAAGGGACAAAGTGCAGATGATTCGTACTCTGCTCCAGTTAGCTGTGGTAAATATGATTTTTTAAAAATCTCTGGAAACAGAACTAAACCTAGAACACTGGAAAAACTGTGATTTGTAGAAATGTTGACTGAATTTATTACAAGGTGTTCTTTTGTAAATCAATCATGTTCCTACTGCACACACACACAAAAAAAAAAAATTAAAGATATTATTATGAAATATATGAACTCATGAGTGTTCTGCTGCCTATTACAGAACTATCCTCTAATTTTCTCTGCAGCCAGATCTACCTTGAGAACTGAGGAAGTAAGCTGAGAGGACTTTGACATAAGCACACTTACAAAAAGAAACTACCTGCCTTCTAAACCTGAAAGTGCCAGTTAGAAATAATTCTGCAACTACTCCTGAAGTGTGAGTTAAACCATTTAAAAATGTTGGGCCTTACTTTTCTGCCCAAAAATAAGGCATGCTATACATGTTTATCCTAAAACCAGTGTTTTTAATTTATTGCAATCAGTAGACTCTCAATCACTAAACAATGACGATTTATTTAACTTTTTTTTTTTAAACTTAAAGTAAACGTTAAAAGTCATATATGCAAAATATAATCTACACAATCTAAATCAGTAAACAATTCTCAAACTTCTAGTTGTTACAACAACCCATTTTCTGGATGTAAGCTTTCAATGTACTTTTAAAAGCTTTCATGTGAGCTGCCGACCTTTTTCTGCATTATCTTTACTTTGTCATTAAGATGTCTTCCCCTACAAGCATTTCCAAAATTCTCCATTATGTCTTGAAACAACAGTTTTGTAGCTAGGTTTGCATAAAGCAATGGTGACAACATATTTTGGCACACAGGTATATTCCCTATTCCAGCTACTTCTCCTGGCCCTCTGCACTGTGACATTGGGCACACGAGCAAGCTGCACTCATTGCAAGATATAAGCACGATGCAGAAAATTCTTTCTGCGTCTTACTGAGAGTTACAGAGTGGATGTTGATATTGAAAAGGCAAGAAAGGGCACTGGTCTAAAGAAAGTTATTCCTCCTTAAGTACCATGATCTTCCACTCACTGTTGTCTCTAAACAAACTTGCTATTTTTTATTTCTCTTAATATTTTCCTCCAAGTCATAAATTGACAGTAAAATAAATAGACTAATAAACAGATTTCACCAACTTTTTGCATTTCACACCATGAAAAAGAATTTTTGAAAAATGTTGTACAACCATTTTTATCCTACTTTGTTCAGATTGTTCCTCAAGAAGTTTTCAAGGTCTCACTTGGTATTTTCCATTTTATATCTACTGCCCTCACTGAAAATATGTACTTTAATCTACTTTCCACACATTAGAAACTTTTACCTGTAAGTTGATATATATTACCTCTATTAAAAGTTGAGTAAATGCAAAGAGAAGAATCAATAGCTTAGTGAGCTATTTTTGCATGTCCAACTTCAGACACACAAAAAGAGCAGCAATCAGTTCATCTGAAAAATCAAACCTTTTAAATTTAACATTGAATAACCTGAGTTTTGAGGGCTCTTTGAGTGTAAGCTCAACATTTCCAGGTGTTTTCCATATTATTTCTGAGGAGTTGAAATGTAAGTTTAGCAGTAAGGAGCTCCAGATTCTACCACCAGATCTATTGCCGGACTTGAAATCACTTCAGCCCTTTAAACTTCTTTTTTTTGGGTTTTTTGTTTGTTTGTTTGTTTGTTTTTTGTTTTCTTATTGAACATTTAAAGTATCCCTGTTTTGATGTGAGTGGAGTTTTGGTATTTCAAGAAAGAGTGGTTTGCTGTGATCACGCTTGGCACCTCACTGTTAATGTTCTTCATCTCTGCTTATTGCAGTGCCTTCACAAACCCTTCTTTTTCCAGCTTCCTTCAGCAGACTGAAGCCAGCACTATACATTTTACAATAGAGACTAACACACAAGCATTATCCCATGATTGTTTCTAGCTCACTATGGTTACATTCGTCATCTCTGGGATATGTTTATTTTTGGTACTGTTTACTTCTTCCCCTTAATATCGTCATTTAACAATGAAGCCCTGCCCTGTTTACATGTGCAAAATATTGCCTTGTTACAAATGAACAGACCTTTAATTTGTTGCTTTCATCCTAACACATGCAAGTAGATTTATGAAAGCATTTCTTGTTTGGTCTTCATGAATTCTGCCCCAGCTGAACATTCTTTTTATGTTTTTTCATGTTTGGCTTAAGTCACATCATATTATGTCAAAAAACTTTTGGCTTCATTTCATAACATTGAAGTAGAAATGTTCATAATAAATTAATTTACGATCTGTAAAAAGACCTTATAGGATGTATGAGCCCTGGCCCCCATTTCAATGTGTAAATATATGAGAATATATGCATGTATGTGCATGTGTCTGCACATGTATTTTTTATATATGTGTATACGATGTTACTACAATGTGGCAAGTGTCCAGGATCTGAAGGTTTCCAGCTGTGGTATGATTTAGATCATTAGTCAAAATACACTGGTACAATACATAGCAATAGTACAATCAGTAAAAACACACTTTACAGTAACTGCCTTTTACGTCTACTAATATACAGTTATTTCTTAGTAAAACTTATGTGCAGGACTACCTCTCTGCAAAAAAGTGAGAGAGAGAAGGAGAGGAGGAAGAGAGTAAGAGGGGAAAGTAAAAGGAAAAATACACAGTATTTCATCTAAGCAAATTGCTACAGATCTCTCTACCGATTCCAACTTACAGATTTCACTAATCTTTTCAGAGGAAAATACAGTTGGCATATTTTTGTCTGGGTGAAATAAACAGAATGTTATTTTAAGCAAAGAGTATATACATGTTTTTAAAATCTTTTGGCATGATGAAGAGTGGGGCATTAGGGAAATAGAAGTGTCTGTTTTTTGTAAAATTCTTCTGGTTCCTACAGAGGTGTCTGACCACAAAGGTTTACACGGAAAAGTCTAATGAATTCTCTCATAACTGCTCATGCCTCATAGACCTGAATTTTTTTGTAAATATGTCCTGATTTTTAGTATAAGTTACACTTTTTTCTTTTTTGTCTAGCAGCAGAAGGACTTCTTAAAAAGTAAAACACAAATTTGGCTAAAACTAAGTAGAAATAGTTAGGACTCAGATATTCTACTTGTCCTCCAGATACAGTGTCCAAGTTTATTTGTAGAGTGTCTGAATGTTACTATGTTTATCTGAAATCTATGCTGCTCTGTGATTATAAAATTGTTGAAAAACTGGATGATAACTTTGTTTTTTGCTTGTTTTGGGTGAAATTTTAGAGCAGTGATATGGCTCTCTTAATGTAAATTTCTTTGTACCATCTACTTAAGCGAGTTCAGTCTTTACCCTTGCCTTTCTATACTTCTTCAGTTTTAGCACTGTCCAAAACCTTTTAGCAGGTAACTGACTCTATGTTTAATTTTACACATGAGAATACAAAGTCCAAGGAGTTACAGTAGCTGCTCATTTCTCATAACAAGCAGAGAAATGTTTGTCAAATGTTTGTCTCAACTTTTAATTATTTGAAGGAGACAAATCTGATACACTCCAACCATTATCACAGATAGAACTTAGCAATGTCTTTGGTATCCAGATCTAAATATTTATTATACGGTAGTGTTCAGAATAGAATATAGAAAGATGAACCACTCTAGGGATAGTCAAAACACCTTTGAGTTCTAGGAATTTCAGTGGTAATTTCAGAATAAAATGTTCATTTAGAAGCGCCATTGTCGTTTGGACTTAATGGTAAAACAGCATTGAATTGTTATCAAATCTTTTCTCTTTCTGAATTAGGTCTTTCCATCTGCTTATTTTTCACATACAGGAGTCTATAAGCCCTGGAAGTGGAGGTAATTTAGTGCCAGAGTCATTAGCAGATCTTCTGTATTTGATGCATCTCCAAGGAAGTATTGGCAATCTGAAATGTGGAACCTGTTAACATGGACTAGGCAGAGCTTACTTTCACTACCAAAGCCTGGGCTGAATTTAAAAGCCTGTCAGTCAGCTAACTAGGAGTTCACTGTTCTTCTAAGAAGGTTGTCAGTGGCTGTTTAAGACGGAAGCAGTAAGTATGCATGTTTAAAGAACCATGTTTCATACAGACACACACACAAACACAACATACACACATGCCTGTCTGGGTATAACTACTCATGACTAATGGACAAGTGTATATCTACTAGATAACTTAAAAACATGTAGATCCACAAAAAAGATTTTTAGATATTGTTGTATTTAAAATAATGTTCATTCCATTGTTCTGGCTCTTCACATCCCCTTCACAGATAATGAGTGACTTTTTGCACAAATCTTTGTGTACATTTGTCTCATTGAACTATGATCAGGCCTGATGATGAGGACAATTGTACAAACCAACCTAAAACACTAGTAAAATTGGGTCTGTCAGAGATAGGTCTGCTGGGTATTAATTTTGAACAAGATTATGCTCTGGCAACACAGTATTGCAAATGTTCTAATAACAGCCTTGGCACAACCACACACTCTCATCTTAATTTAACTTGTCAGGCTCATCATGAAGTGAACTGTGTGCATTTAATTTTAATTTAGTGTATAGAATATCGAAAACAAGACCAATTCCACATGAGAAGTTAACAAAAGAATGGGGTACAGCAACAGCTCAGTCACATCCTCACTTGGATTGAGAGTGCAGCCTGCACATTTCTCCACCCACTGCTTGCAAGGAGAGAGGATTCAATTTATGAGGTCAGAAAAATCCAGGCAGGATTCTGCTCAATTACATTTGCTCAGGGTTAGTGCTCAATCAACAAAAAAAGGGGGATGAAATTCTATTAAAATATTGATGTACCAGAGGCTTCTGTGTGACTTCTGTAAACTATGACCATGGACACCATAGAAATCATTTCAGTGGGTAAATACCACTACATTTTATTCACTACTAATTTTCTGACAGTAATGTCATGGAGACTTTATACTAACCCCTAAGAAATATTTAACCACATTAAATAGGATTTATCTGCCCTAACTTGGGCATGTGTATTATAGACATCGAAGTGTGACATCTACAATATGCCATTAGTCCATGGAAAAAAAAATAGGCACTTCTAGCATATTATTTCATCTTGAGATAGATGTGCCCAAAACATGTTTCTCCATCAGTCTATTGGTTAAGGTCTTTACTCCTACATATCTCTGAGAGGCTGAGAAGTTTATTCAGCAGTAGGGCACAAAGATGCTGGAGGCAATGTTCACAAAGGTATTTAGACAACTGCTCCTAATTAGGTACCTAATTTCTTCCAAAATTCATAGAATCATTGTATTTGCCTAAGGTTAAGCTGTAAATCATAACCACCTTGTAATATCTGGCTTTGGCAGTTTGCATATGGTCACACAGAAAATTTATAGCAGAGCACGGGAGATGTGACTTTTGCGGGTTTAGACCAGCACTAAAGCTCCAGGTCACCTGTCCTCTACATTATCTCTCCACTTTGTCTAGCTGGTGCTCCTTCCTTAATGTTTATTTGGCTAATTACTATGTCTCCATGTCTCATGGGGCTCACTAATTTTGAGAAATTGCCTTATATATTATCCTTAACAAAATCACTCCTACTGCAAACAAGTTATTTGAAAAGCAGCATAGATATCCCCAAAGAGGATTAACACAGACTCCTTCCAGCAGGCTGACAGGTTCTCCTTTGTTTCCCAGTCTTTTCTTCCCTGGCACCATAATCCTCCTTGCTGAATTCAGATACTCTAGAAGTATTAACACTCATCAACATGATGGGATGTTAGCTCTGCAGCTAAAACCCCTGAGACAGGAGGCATTCAGGTAAATTTCAAAATGAACCAACTTAGAAATTTTTAAAAAAGAAATAGCTCATTTAGTTTTAAAAGAGATGCAACAGATAAATGAACCTTGCTCTCATACCTGTTATCAGACTGTTATCTGCTCTGAAGAAAGAGAAGGAATTGAGGACTAACCTTCTGTTAGCCCTCAGCTCTCTCTGTTTTCCAGGACTGATATAAATGGTCCTGATAAATAGACTGATACAAATCAGATTGTGAGATAGCTCTGGCTTAGAAACTGAACAGATGTGATAGTGCAACGAACAAATATGTCCATCTTCTGACTGGAGCCTGTTAGCTCCAAAATGTGATGTGATACTAGCACAGCTACATGCTTCCTGAAATAGCTGGCTTGTGTCTGACTTGGCATGTGGGTATAACTTTCCTGCATTTATCCGTAGGCACCAGTAAGCACCTTTCCATGGGCTAGTCAGCCCTTTGTGCCCATCTAACTGGCTGGTGCCCTTCAGAACTGCAGGAGTGGGAGGGTTCGGGTCCGACAGACCTGTTGCACTTCCCAAAAACTGAGGGGAAGAGAAGGCTCAGCCATGCTTCCTGCTGCTCACACTGGGATTCATGAAGCCAGAAACCCTTGAGAGAGACAAAGGATTTATCAAGCTATCTTTCAATCCTCTATGTGGCCAAGTGAAGATATAGTCTCTTAGAAATAAATAAATACCAAGATGCAGGGATTCTGGGTCAACAATAATGTGTACGGAGACCAGGCCTGTCAATACAGCAAAGGTGAGAAACATTTGAACTCGAAGCATTTTGAGGATTAAGCAGTTATTTGGAGTCCAAATGTTGGCTTAGTGGCTATTTGTTGATACATTTCCCGATCCCAGATATTCAGAGAAAGACACTTCCTGGGGTTTTTTTTTCTAAAAGAATTATCCATTCTGTCACAAAATATGCCCAACAGCTGATTATGCTTTAAACCTGGATGGATGCTTTCCCTGTTCTACAAGAATAAATATTTGAAATTTGTTATACTGACATTTAAAAAGCACGTAGTGTTTTATAATTAACTGCTAATAGGTAGCTACATAATTTGAAAGGGTTTAATAGATTTAATTAAAATACTTAAATATTTGCATTGCTCTAATCAAGTGTGAGGAAGTGAGCATGATACCTGGTTTTATGATTAATTAAAAAAAAAAAAGGATTTTATGAATATAAATAGCCTTTTAGTTGAAAGCTATGTATTCATTAGTAAGTGTAAAAGATGAACGCTTGCACATCTTATTCCTTAGGAAATGAGTGTGGTTTCCTCAGCAGAAGTTGACAATGAACAGAAAAGTTCCTGCCTGGCAAGAGATTTACAGAAACTGCTCCTAACAACTAATCCCTCAGATTTCTTTCCTCGTTTAACTTGCTGCTTGTATGTTAAAGATGGGGTAATGAGCCATGGCTGTTTATTTTCCTACTTTCTGACAGGTCTCTGTTTTCTTATAGAAAGCAAATAATTTTTTAACCATAACAAGTGGCAAATAGACTGTACAAAATATTACAGATTTGAGTGAAAATTCATTGAGTGCCATAAATAAAATCACTATTTTTTATTTTCATTTCATCCGTCCATGGGAGAACCAGGAACTAGAGTTGAAAAAAAATAGGTGACACTCCACCAAAAGAAAAGCTCATGGCACAAAGCACAAGTAACATGAGGGATGGATGTATTTGGAAGTACCATTGGATGTTCTTTTGTGAAGATTTATGCATCTACATAAGTAAGGCAAGAAGACCCCTGTGAGAGTGGGAGAAAAAGGTAGCAGACACTGATGTACTAGTATCATGATCCTGAAAATGTTGGCTGGGATCTGCTTCCCGACCTTGTGAGTTGGCAAAACACCTACTCCCTGTTCTTGGAATCCTACTGTGTCCATAATTGAAATAATGTCATTGAAGTTACAAAAATCCCTACTATTTTCTCCTCCAAAGTGGCTCAGTCAACAGCATGATGCTGTGGGGTATGAGTTCAGGCAGAACTCAAGATAACTCTTTAAGCAGCAATTAACATGACTATTCCTATGCAACCCCTAACTCAAGAAGTCTCAAGTTGCTGATTGCCTGCACATATTCACCCTATAACTTACCCTCTGTTTCTTTTCCTGTGTAGGCCTCCAATACCAGGTAACTATTAACAATAGGAAACTGGGGAAGATGCACTTCAGATTTGTGCTGTAAATTCACCAGTTTTACTCAGTTTAAAGAAAGAAAGAAAGAAAGAAAGAAAGAAAGAGAAAATAGAAGAATCTCTGCAGTACTTTGGAAGAGGTGCAATATGGAGTTGGGGTTAATGCCTTAATTTTATATCACATGATGAAGTATCCCACATTTTTTGAACAATAAAAATGATTACAAGGGTAACGGCAACATGCAGACTTTCTTTTATGAGAGGAAAATTATACATATCAACCACAGTTTAGAGTCAAGATCTATTTTGGCTTATTAAACAATAAGTAAGGGGATGTAGATCTTCATTATTGCTTCTTTACTACAATTTTGTTAAATTCCTTTGTATTACAGCAAATATCAAAATGAACTGTGAAATATGCACACACAAAGCTCCTTTCTGTGTTTAAGTCTCTGTATTACCAAGTAGACTCTATAATGAGAGTTTCAAAGTACCTCTAGTTTTTAACTGTAATATTTCATTTGTCATTTTTTTTTATATTTTGCAGTTTAATAGCACCGAACAAGAGGGTTAAATTATACAAGGTGCTATTATACAGATGTACAATAAAACAAGATTGTCCATTCCTAAACCTGGGAAGTTGATACCCGGCTATGTACCACTTCTTCAGTGACCAACTCAAGAATAACTAGTTTCAGAAACTGGGCTATGACAGAGCAGGACTTGTGAAGAACTGATTGAAAAAAATGAGGTAAATGCAAAGCTGAAAAATGACTGAACATTCAGAATCAACCATGATTCATTGCCTTTGTCGTTAGGTAGAACTATGAAGTGTGTGTGGTCTTGGCAGGCTTTGACAGGTTTACTAGAGGGTTACTGTTAGATGGAGCCTAAGAGGGGGACATTTCAAATGTGCATTTAAAAACCTGTATGTCACATGAAGATAAAAAAAGTCTTTAGAATCAGATAATGTAATGAAATATTTTATATGGATGAACCAAGATATGTCTATCTGTCAGCTGCTTTGGAACTATATTGTTTTATATTAATAATAAAAGTGTATTTTGCACTCTAGTGCTAAATATAAACCAGGCATCACACAAGCTGTTATGCAAGCATCCCCATTCAGCTTTGCCAGCAAATGTCAGCACTGACCCCACAACACCCCATGCCTAGGGCCTCTCTTACACAGACTGTGACAATTGTACTGAACTGTGGGAGCACTTATACTATGGGGAACAGAGGCTAAAACATGACCCACCAAAATTATTTTCTCTTGAGATCAAAGCCAGAATGTGAGCTCGACTCTCCAGACATCAAAGACCAGTGCAGAAGCCCACTGTGCCACTTCGACTTGAAATTATGTCCTTGTTATGTACAATGGGAAGTCTACAGCTTTTATCTCAAAATGCAATGCAAGAAATTCCACTATCTAAAAATACCAAATCAGTGTAAGTAATAATAATAGTAATAGTAATCATCATCATAATCATCTGGACTTGATCAGTAAGAACACTACTAATTAAAAGAATTTTTTCTATTCTGTCAAGATGAAAATTGTTGAGTAGAAAGACCTTGTCCACAGACAAGGAAATCAGTAAAGTTTTCTTTCTAACAGAATTTGACAACACTCTAACTGACTTAAGCAAACTGAAGATTATAGCTCCCTGAAGTTCTGTTTCCATAGCCTTTGAAGTCACCAGAAGATCACCCACTACTTCAGGCAAGTGCAGAAGATGGTTCCATCGATGTGGGTAAGGTTAGTTCTTGTTCGACATTCATATTTCCTTGCAAGTATGTACATTGATACAAATTAGTGTGAAGACTTCACTAGTGCCACCAAGGCAGGTGTGTTAGATCTGCAATGTTTTGTTTTCCAGTAATGAAAAAGAAAATAAAAATATTTAAATAGCTGGTTTCTTATGTTGAAGGAATGGCTATAACATACACGGAAGCATATGATGCACATGCATGAATCGGGTGCTCGCCAGACATAGTACATAATTTTGATGATACACAGTAAAGTGTTGATGCCACTCTGCTATGTGACAGCAAGATAAAAGAGTGAAGAGCGTACACTTTTAGCTAGCCTGATGACATTTAACCATTATTTTTTATTTTATTTTAGACACCACATGAAAAATTTTCAGTAGAAGTTTGTATGCTTAGTAGAGAACCATTCTACTGATAATAGAATAGTTCTTCCTAGTCTTCCACAGCCAACCTCACAGAGGTAATAAACCCTGTAGAATCCCAAGAACCTGAAAAAAGAATGATTAAGCAATGCACTGATCTAATCAATTTTTCAGTTCCTAATACATTCCATGAAATATAGCCAAAGATCTCAGAAGTGGACAGTCAATAAGTGGGCAAAAGTGAACTTAGTGTACCTAGGTTTAGTCTAACCACAGTCCATGGAAAAATTATGGAGAAGTTTATACTGGGTACTATTGAAAGACATTAAAAGAATAATGCAATTGTTGGGCACAGTCAACATGAGTTCACAAAGGGAAAGTCCTGTTAACTAATTTGATATCCTTCTATGATAAGGTCACCCACCTAGTGGATGAAGGGAAGGTGGTGGATACAGTTTTTCTGGATTTTAAGTAAGACTTTTGATACTGTCCCTCAGAGCAACCTTCTGGACCAGTTGCCCAACTGTGAAATGAGTGGGTTCCCAGTGCACTATGTGAAGAATTGGATGAAGGGCAGGGCTCAAAGGGTTGCAATGAATGGGGCTACATATGGCTGGCAACCAGTCACCAGTGGTATTCCTCAGGGTTCAATTCTAGGGCCAGTTCGGTTTAATATATTTATCAGCCATCTGGATGCATGAGTTGAATGCACCATGATCAAGTTTGCTGATGATACCAAACTGGGAGGTGCTACTGGCTCTCTTGAGGGACAAGAGGCCTTGCAGAAGGTTCTAAACTGATTGGAGCAGTGAGCTATGATTAATGAGATGAAATCTAATGAGTGCAACTACTGGACTCTACATCTAGGATGGCAACAGCAGGCAAAATATAAGTGGGAGAGGAGTGGCTGGAAACCAAGGATCTGGGCATGATGGCTGTGTGAGTCAGCACTGTGCCCTGGCAGTCAATAGGGCAAATCTCATCCTGAGGGGCATCAAACACAGCACAACCAGCCAGTCAAAAGAGGTGATTGTCCTGCTGTATTCAGCGTTTGTGAGGCCTCACCTTGAGCACTGTGTGCAACTCTGGACCAAATTTAAGAAGGATGTGAAGGTCCTTGAATGCATCCAGAGGAGGGAAACAAAGCTGGCGAAAGGGCTGGAAGGAATGTCCTGTGAGGAGCGACTGAGAACTTTAGGCTTGTCTAGCTTGGAGGAGGCTGAGAAGCAACCTCATTGCTCTCTACAACTTCCTGAGGAGCAAAACTAGAGAGGGAGGTGTTCTTCTTTTCTCCCTGGGATCCAGTGACAATACACCTGGGAATAGTTCAAAGCTGCAACAGAGGAAGTTTAGACTGGAAGTTAGGAAGCATTTCTTTACTGAGGGATTGGTCAAACATGGAACAGGTTTCCTAGAGAGGTGGTCGATGCCCCAAGCCTGTCAGTGTTTAAGAGACATTTAGATGATGCCATTTAATAACATGCTTCAACTTTTTTTCAGCCCTGAACTGGTCAGGCAGATGGACTAGATCATTGTAGGTCCCTTCCGACAGAAATAGTCTATTCTATTCTATTCTATTCTATTCTATTCTATTCTATTCTATTCTATTCTATTCTATTCTATTCTATTCCATTCCATTCCATTCCATTCCATTCCATTCCATTCCATTCTACCTGTAGCATTTTAGCAACCCATAGTTTAGAGCCCATACACAAAGTGAAATCTTTAATTCTGGAAAAGCCAGAAACCAGAAGACATAGTAAGCACAAAGAAATACATTTACAGTCTTTGTTTTGATCACCATAATCTGCACTACAACTTGCCAACTTCTTTTCTGGCATTGTACAGATGGTACAAGGGGTTACTGGTTGGTTGGTATTAATTCTTCTACGCTGACCACTCACCCCAGTCTCTGCAACTAGGTTTGATCCAAGGCTATAAATCAATGCTCTTTGCTCAGCTTCTATTGAACAAGTGGATGCACCATACGCTGTGGTAAACAGTTGTAGCTTATAAAAGCCATAGGACTAAATAAGCATAAAAACCAAACCACCTTTTGAGCCCACAGGAGTCTAGCCTCCCAAGCTGTGAGTGAGGCATATTTGCATGTAGCAAGCAATAAGTCAGTGATCACACTATGCCCACCCACACTGTATCGGGGTCCTGAACATATTTATATACTAAGAAAAAATGATTTGAGCAATTTATTATATGAATGTATAAATATAGAAGGAAACACTATCTTTAATATCTTCTAAACTACTAGAATTTCAGAAATAAATTATTCAACCTCAGTTTTGGCATTAGCTATTTCTATTATTGTATTTTATTAGATTTTTATATTGTAATATTCCTATAAAAGTAAATATTTATAAGAAGGTGAGAGTGAATTAAGACTCCACACAGAATTTCATTAAAAATCTTTGTGGTTTTCCTGGCCTATAAAAATAAATACATTTTCTTCAACTGGTCAAAACATGGTCATTCTGAACAACAATACAATTCATCATCCATCCAAGCTGCTCTTTAACAATACCCTTTGTCTCTCTGAGATAAGGCTACAGTCATTGCTTTTTGAAAATTTCCACTCTTAAATGCCTGTAAAACTAAAACCATACTGAAAATAATTTGGCTGTTTCTTCCAAAACACTTCTTAAAGAATAAGGAGATTAAATTTCACAATAGCTATTTAATAACTGCAGGGTTACAAATATTAAGCCTGAAGACAGGGGTTTTAGAAGGTAAAGGCATGTCTTCAGTGTGAGCAGAGCTGTGCAGTTGGAGCAGCCCCAGGTTCCAGGTTAGTTCGCAGACTAGTGAGGCACTACCAGCTTTGGTCATGGTTCCCAGGACTACAGCTGGCGTAGCCCCTGGTCATGGCAAGACAGAGCCACTGTGTTTCCTGTGGACAGGAGCAACCTGTCAGATTCCTCTTGACATTTTTTTGGGATGGTGGTAAGGAGCAGAAACTGATCTTGCAAAGAGTTACTATATAGCGTGGTGCTTCTTCCCACCACAGTGGAAGGCAGTTCAAGGCAGTGACCACCAAGATATATGGCTCAGAAATAGAGCACAAAAGGGTTTACACATGTAAAACCGAGTCTTGTATCTGCATCTGATGGCAGATAAGGCAGACTGAATTTAGGCAAATTGCACCAAAGTCAACTGGACGTACCAGCTAGTAATTTCCCATCAGAAAAATTTTTGGTGACTGTAATACCCAGTGGCATGATAAATTAGCTGTGGACAGACCAGCTTTGCTGGTTTACAGCAACTCAAAATCCATTATGTTTTGTAGCTTTATGCCAAAAAGCCCTGGAACATCTCATTTTTAACACAATTTTAAAGTGGGTGGAAAAATTCTTGGTGGTCATAATGACTGCACCTTCAGCAAATGAAAGCAAAAAGTTATTTTAATCTCTCATGTTAATCCCTCACTCAGTTTTGCTTTCTGTCTAAGTAATATTTTTTTAACACTTGTGCCAATGAAAGCCTTGCCAATATTTTCACAGAATGCTGATAGGTTTTGCCAATATTATATTAAGAAGGACATCTAAGAAATGCAAACATTTAGTAGACTTTTATGAAAAGTGATGTCTGTCCAGTATCTCATACCACTGGATAAAAAAGAAAACAAACTAAGAACTAAACCTCTGGAATACATTCATATTTCATATGACAGAGAGACTCACTCTTTGTCCTGTGAAATAATGGATATATATTATCATTATTTGCTTTCAGTTACCGAAATATACTCACATAATCTCACACTGTCTTTATCATGAAGCCCTAGCAGTCCAGATCCTACAAGAAAACAACAAAGATACATGAACATACAGCAAAGGAGAAGTAGAAGTAAAGAAAGAAAAAAACAGGTGATGATACTGAGCTCATAAGACTAGCCAGGTCAATAAACATATCTAGTGAGTTCATAACTTTTTTTCCTTCCCTTTATTGTCTTGTAGCCTGCATAACTGTGTAGTAATTTAGAACTGGTTGAATGTTAGTATGTGTCCCGATCCGATATCGGGGATAATTTAAATGTCCAGATCCGATATAGGGGAAGGTTTCAATACGATCCCAAGAGCGAGATTAAGACACAAACGAGGTCACATGCCGTACTGCCAGAACATCTTTTATTAGAAAAGAAGAGTAATAAAGAGAATAGCGATAGGACAGGATGGAACAAAAGATGGGAAATCAAGCAAGGAGTCGGGATAGGGCAGCAGTCACCACCATGGGTCCAGCGGCGAGGCGACGGTGAGGGGTGGGCGAGGAGGTCTCAGTTGCTTGTTCCAGTGGTGATGCAGCGTAGCAAGGTGGGGTGCGGTGCGGTCAGGCGGTTGTCCTCTGT
>NW_010323994.1:0-11677 GCF_000700745.2 Antrostomus carolinensis
ATTGGGCAATTTGGGAAGCTAACTTATAACAACAAGGATCTTAATTGAGTGGCAGGACATGTAAAGGACCCTCTGGTAACTGCTGCGATGGCTATTAGCCTGCTCCCCTCATCACCTCCTCTCTCACTGGGAGAGAATAGAAATGAAATCTGAAATGACATTCATGTTCCCTTTGGTGAAGGGAGGAGGAAAAAAGTTTGGCTGCATTATGGGCTTAGCAAAATCACCTCTGACTGGATTTGCTCATTTTTAAATGAGCAGGAAAACAGACACAAAGGCAGAAATCTGGGTACTTCAAGCATCTTGCCTGTCTTTACTGCTACACTATAATGTCAGCAGCTTTAGGACAGTCTGTCAAAAGATCCACATCAACACTCATCCATAAAAGCAGCAATTTCTCTTCCAGAATCCCACCCCTCAGCTCCTACATGATGGTGAGTAGTCAGCTGATCTTCATCCTACACAATGTACTTACTGAATTTACAGTTGTGTTGTAAAATGGTGAGAAAGATGTTGTCTCCTGCAGAGAAATAAAAAAAAAAAAAAAAAAAAAAGAAGAAAAACAGCACTGAGTATTAGCAATTGGGAAATGCCCCTGGCCAGGTGTGGGAGTGGGGAGGGGTGCTTCTGAAGTGACTGGAAATGATGGCATGAGAACATACTCACTTGAGCTGAACAGGGAAAGCATGCTAGTTATTCCAGAGAAAACAAAAACCATGTCATGCTATTGAAGAAAGTGGTATGAGGAAACACGAACTGGTTTGCCTGAATTGTTTATACCATACAGGACCTTTGAGTAGTCAGGGCCTTATCATTTAATGCATTTACCCCGACAGGCTCTGAGTGAGAAATGGTAAGGCTGTTGAACCCCACTGTAACTTGGGAGTTGACGTACAGTGGTAGCTTGTAAAATAGCAAGGACTTGCACCTCCAACCTTTGAGCCCCAAACTAATTACATGTGCCCGCACCCATTGATTCAAGGACAGCTGAATATGACAGAAACACATTAACTCCTTCCTGACTGAATTGTTTCCACACATGGAAAGGGAGGTATTCAGAAGAGTCTCTGCTAGACGTGCTATCTGTCATCTGGGATATAGAGGGACTGCCATCTAGGAGGAATGCAGGAAGAGGCTTAGAAACAGTTGAAAGCTGCTCTTAACCTCTTTTGCTAGTGCAGCGCTACTGCTGAAAGCAATACTGGGTCCATTACATGGTGAGTTCTGTGGGCAGCTGCAGCTGCCTGTAGGGATGGGTGCTAGTGACAGTGTTGGGAATGGTGCTGAGGAGTAGTATCTTCAGAAGTGGGTTATCAGGACAAGCAGTGCAGGAGCCTCTCCTCTCCTACAATCTAGGGGCAAGTAGTAAGCATATATATATGAAACAGCTCTTTCAAAACACTTAGGTTCAATGTTATTCCTAAACCCCAATCAGTCCCAGAAACATGTAAGAATTAAATATAATGAAGTGAAAGAGTGAAGCTGCTGAGGTCTCCCTTGGAACTGCAACTCTGGTGCTCTGGAAGGTCACAGGAAAAGGCTGAAAGAGCTTTGCTTTGCATCCACAAAAAGCCAGTAGAGAGGGAGATGGCAGAAATCTGACCTTTTTCTGACGGCAGGAAGTTCTGCTGCCATGCACAGAGGGCCTGGTTACTTCAGAACAAGGAGGCCAATGCAGTGAAAGCTTGCCAGTAAGTCCGCAGGTTACAGAGAAGGTAGGCTCAAAATGCAAGCAAGCTCTGAGAGATTTGGCTCAGTCTAAGTCCTGCAGTCTAGGAGCAGGGCACATGACTGCATGTTGAGGACCGCAATCCACAGCAAAGTCAAAGAAGGGATGAAATTATTGAAAGATCCAGAATTCATTCTCCCATTGCAGACACCAGCTAGAGGCTTGTTTACAAGTGTGGCCTTTATATGCAAGCTGCGGACATTGTACTGGAAGTGTAACCTTTGAACAGTTTAGCTTATGGGACTGCAGATGCTGGGAAGTGCCTCTGAGCATGCAGACACAGCTAGCAATCGGTCACCAAGTGAAAAGAATCTCTTTCAAACTCCTTAGAGGTGCAGGTACTGCTGCACCCAGGATGCCAGCTGGGAATGAAATATAGCAGAGGCATTTCTCACCCAAATTTTCTACTGTGCCTTCCTTGAACTTACTGAAACACACCATTGTGAACAGCTGACCTGTTAATCTTTGAGCTTGGATTTTCATATCTGCCTCTTCTCTGAAGCTGTAAATTTACTTTATTTCCTTCTTCTTGGTTAAAGACAGTGCAGTTAATGAGCTTTGCTGTTTCTAGGACTTTGCATGTAGGTTAAATCAAAGTTTGAATAGAAGGAGCCACATAAATAACATATTTACATATGGTCACCTTTCTCTGCTAAAGTTATTAGTGAAACTGTATTTGTGTGTGCAACTGACTATTTACAAATTTAAGTTGCCAGCTAGGAAGAAGTCTGTTATAATAACTGGATTGGAAGCCCTTGTTTTAAGTAGAAATGTTTTTCCTAGCTTATTCAATCACAGTTCCAGACCAAGGTTAAATACTTAGTTTCTTGAGGTGAGACACTAGTGGACAGACCATATAAACAAGCCTTTATTTAAAGGAAAAGCCTGGTTCTGCACTTAAATCTCTAACATGTGACTTGCAGGGCACTGGGCATTTGTGCTATCCACTGAGTTCCTTTAATTACAAAATGCAGGATTTGGGATATCCTAAGACCATCATATTTGGTAATGGAGTGTCTAACCTGCTAACGAGTAAACACAGAAAGCCATAACAAGACACTGAGAAATAGGCTGTTTCTCTCAATTGGACAATAGTTTAAAGCCATTGTCTCAAGTCACTTGCAAAAATGGATCAGTATGCAAGTTTGCATACTAGCCATGTCAGGAAAGACAAGGATGTCCTTTATTTGAAAATTACTATTGACTTCCAATTTATTTACTTGAAGAAAGAAATGATACTTTTAATCCTCCTGATTAAAACTCCCGACCATCGCTCTGAAATTTCTAAATGTAAAGTGAATGTAATTCAATACTGTGATAACTTTCTATGCCTCCAGTGCCCCTGCTTTTGCTCCTAGATTGGCCTGACTACTCCAGAGTAATGTTTACAGGGCTCTGAGTATCAGTGACCCTGATGTGAATCGGGTAGGTTTCCCAGCAGCACTAACTATAGCATCTATTGTCTGCCAAGAGCACATCTTGGGCAAGAGAAAGCCTTAAGCTGCAGCTAAGGTGACAAAAAAATCTTTGCAACCTTTCTCTCTCCCTTTTTGACACTCAGTAACTTGTAGCATCCTGCAGACTTGGAAACAGGAGAGACTGCAAGCAGACAGGCCTCTTCCCCAAACAAAATCAGCATCACTGGGCCCCTGCAGCTCAGTACAAAGAGCTTCTCACTGAAGGGAGCAGAGAAGAGATGGATGAATGCAGTGAACACACACATCCAGTGGTCAGATTCTCAGATTTAACCACAGATGCTTCCAACTCTCAGCATCAACCTTCCAGTATATGGATAACACTCCCTTTCCCCTAGATGTTCTCATGCTTGCTCAAACTGTGATTGCTCATGGGCAGGGACCATCTCCTCTTCAGCTCCAGGGGTAATATCTGGCCAGCTCTTGGATGGAGCCAGCACAGCCTACATGCCATTCACTGGGTAGGGCTGTGGAAGAGAGACAAAGGGAGATCCCAAGGGGACCAATATGGGGAAGTGAAAGAAGATCAACAGAGGTTAGAGAGACCAACGCCACTAATTTATTATTTCTGTTTGTATGCCGTTAACAAGTAATTTTGTGCAGCACTCCCCTAGTTCTGCTGTCGATCCAAGATCCTTCAAGAGCACATTTTCAGTGAACTCACGTGGAATTAATTAATTATTACATTTCAGAGGAGAGCATTGCTTTAGCCTCAGAGCCAGCTAGCTGCTGGGTGGAAGGAGGTTTTGCTTCCAGCTGCTCTCACCCAGCCGTTTCTAAACAGACAGCGTGTGTATTTCAGCAGGTCCCATCTCTTAATACACGAAATCTCCTCAAAAAGGATCCACTGCATGATCCAGGGCACAAGCCTCCTCTTTGCTCCAGCTGCCCTAAGACCAGGCAATACCTCCAGGACAGAAAAGCTGGGGCAGACACTAAAATCCAAGCAGGTGTCTGAAACCGCTGGTTGCACCGTAAGGAAAGGCAGAGCTAACAAAGGGGCCAGATTGACTGGTCGGGGCAGAGAACGGAAGGGTTAAACATTCCCAGGGAGCTTTTCCAAAAGCTAAGTTGTTCCATGGCCTCACCTCTCCTGCACTCTGATCTCCCCTCACTACTTCCAACCAAACAAGATTCAACCGACTTGACAGGACGACTCCCACTCACCATTTTGCTCTTCTCCCCAAGAAATCCCTGCACGCATCAACAGCAGACTATCCGACAACAGGGTTAGCACTCCTTTTAGGATGAGTTTCTCTTCCTACTAAAAACTGAACTCCAGACCTGCAAAGAGGAAGAGACAATGGCATTTCTCTCAGGCTGACTCAGACAACCTAGCTGGGTCCCAGCACACCTGATAGAGCCAGGTCCCTGCCAAGGGCAGGGTCTAGCACGCACCTGGAAGCTGAGCTTCTGGGCACTGCAGACTCCACCTCTTCTCTGACAACCCTATGGCAAATGAAACCACTCCTGGCTCTGACAGCTGTTTAATACATACCAGAAATCAATCTGAGGAGAATACTGCTTTTGCTTTCTAAGGCTTACACTTCATCTGCCAGAGCATGTTTGCTGGAAACATCAGGACAAAGCGGAAGATTTCTGCTGGCTTGATACTGAGACCAACAAGCCTGTCTGGTCTGAGGCATCATTCTTTGTCTGAAGTGTGCTATACCACTAGGTACTTATGTTTTTAAAAGATGAAGAATCTTCTGACAGACAATGAATATTCCCTTCAGCTTCTCACATGTGGTGACTGGACGGTCCTTGGGTGCTTTCTGGAAAATAAAGTCCTGTTTCGAGAAATAAGCAGAGAAAATGAGGACTGGCCATGTCACACAGCACTGGTGGTAGGCAGGCAGTGTGGAAAGAGACATTAAGGGAACACTGTAGTTGAACAGCATGGAAGATACAAGCCTGCAAAAGATTTTTACACATACAACAGATCATGTACACATTAAGAACCTATCTCACTGCAACTGAAAATATCTGTGCGTTTCTCTAACAGCTGTGACTCCAGTTCATATTCCACCTTAAATTTTAACTGCTATTTTCCACCAGCTTTGCTTGGGCCACATAATTTCTAATATTTCAACATTGCTTTGGACTCTCCAAGACTGAAGGTTTCTAGCCCTCATTTTGGAAATTATGTCCACCTGGTGACTCGACTGTCAGCCTTGAGGCTCATTCTAGGGTTATACTGTGCTATGATACTCTGGTACAGGACGCTACATGGGAATGCTTGTTCCTTACTTCACCTTAATTGCTGCTTTGCCTTTGGAAACAGCTGGGAGGAAATTCAGTCACCCCAAAGGTTTGACTGGCTGTGGCACACACCACAGGAAATGTTCTGGGTGGTGGAACATGCAGGAACTGGGTATGTGTTGTGGAAAGAACACTGATGCGATCCTTTATCAAGCAGGGTAGACATCAAGAAGTGGACAGACAGAGGAACATTTTAGGTGCTGCCTAGCTACTGAACATTTTTCAGCCACAGCGAGAGTGTGGACCACAACTTTGCAGTAAGGGACATCTGCCTCATGTTGATCCTGCTGTCCTTTGCACAGGAGTTTCATGTCCCAGGGTCTTTGAGACCTGCTGCTGAAGACCATACCCTACCATAGTATAGTAAATGAGCCTCCTCTTTTGAAGTCTACTTATGGGCTAAATTCCCAGATCCCTAATGTTTATCACCGTAGATCTGCATCTCAGCCCACCAAAGCATGAGCGGCGAACATGAAACACAATGACATAGTCCTTTGGATGACCAAGTTGTTCATCTGTCCCACTACCTAAATGCCCTCTTGATTGCAGAAGACAAGACAAATCCAAAGGCTCAAGGGAAAGCTGCTTCCTGCAGCAAGTAAATCCCACTCAGTATTCGCAGTAGACACGAACAACAGTTTGCAGAACAAGGAATGTATTAAGAAATTTCCTCCCATTTAGGAAGTGGTAAATGCATGCATACAACAGAATGTGCAACCAAATCCACAGTCTTTAATGAATGCAGAAACTCATTCTGGGCACAGGTACATTTATGATTACCCCCACACTCTCCTCTCCTCCCTCTCTTAAAAAAAAAAAAAATTACTTAGTGAAATGTAAAACCACACAAAGACCAGAATACGTATACACACCTTAGAGGGTCTGACATTTTTTTCTTAGGAAACTTTCACACATTTAGAATTATTGACTGTTAAGCCCAGTCAGTACAGCAGAAATATTCTACACAGATCATTGGTTGAAATGCACAGTACAACAGTTGTGCACACACTGTCACAAGAGACACCTGCATGAATGCAAACAAGTGTAGCAGATCTGTCAAACCACATTGCAAGCCATCTGCAACAAATCAGTCTGGGGAAGATGAGAAATTACCAGAATATGGAATAGAGAGATTAAAGTACATGGCAAGCTCCTACAGTCACTTCTCTCCGGTCATTGCTCCCATTAGAGAGTCAGGAATCCTGAAACGCTGCTTGCCAACTGACACTTTCCTTCTGTTTCACAGAGATCAGTATCATGCTTTTACTTCCAGACCCGAGTCACTGTGATTTTGCTTGAATGGGGGAAAGGAAAAGAAGGACAAATGCAGACCCCACCTAGCAAAGCTCACTTCCCCAGGCCTGCATGGTCAAACAGCTTGAGATCAGACGTCTTGCCTGTAAAAAGGCCACACAATTTGAAAAGAGGAACAAAACAGAGCTAAAAAAACCAAAACATAAATAACCTGCTTTTATACAGCCTGCAACAAAGCTATAGTCAATGGTACAGTATTGTTTACATTACACTTATTAAGGCTTTGACTACTGGTCTTCTACATGCACATTTTATATACAAATAATCTTGTGTGCCTGTGTATAAATTACTTTATTTTTATTGTTCTAAGAAAGAAAATATTTCCATGTATTTGCTTCTCCTAGTATTCACAATACTTGGACCACATTCCATTCAAACTTCTGGAGAGGGATGGGTCTATATATTATCCATCTGGAAATGCTCTCAGCTCCAGGAATGTCGTTTGTGCCTGACAGTGGCGCTGGCCCCACACTTCTCCACAGTCATACACCAGCGAGGAGGTACCCCGGAGCCTGACAGTACATTGGTTATGTAAACATAGTAATCCTTGGATTATAAATACTTTATTAAAGCTAACATACCTCAGCTTTTAGCTCATAATTGCCCATGAGTGCCTTAATGAAATATCATTCAGAATAAAGTCTTTTTTCTTCTTTTTTTTTTTCCTTCTCATATCCACAGCTCAATTACAGCGGTTCCCCCAAAAGTACAATTTTCCCAACTTTTTCACCAAAGAAGCGCCAAGCTACCTGCTAATTCTGCAAGTCCATAGCTTGGTAGCTTCCATGTACATAAATAACTGCAACACAGAGCATGTCTGAGCCTTATAGCTCAAAGTGCTTAAGTCACCATCACTTTTGCACCCCTGTCATGAAGTTAAGAGACTGGGCCACAGGCCAATGAGGAACGGTGAGGAAGCAGAAATCAGAACTCTACCTTTCTTAGTCCCATGCCTGGAGCTTGCACAAGTTTGACAGGTTCCCAGAGCTCACCAGAGCAGACCTGCAGCACACACAGCCTGTGTCCCTCTGCCCCAGGCACACCCTGACTATCTGGTGTTTCCTTTGGTGAGACACTCTGGCTAGCTGATGTTGCAGAGCACTCCTAGGTTATGGTGGGGAGCCCTGGGAGAGCAGATCAGTTGTGAAAAGGAAGAACTCGCATGGAAGTGGTATTAAGGAAAGGAAGCGGTGTAAAGGCGGCTGAAAAAGCAAACGTGGGTGGAGTGAGGAGGAGAGATTCCTCATTTAAAATAAGGCCTGGATTGCTGTCACAGCCCTCTGAGCTGCCTTGCCTGGTGGTGGAACTGGAGCACTCTGCCAGCACTCCACCTGTTAAGCTTTACCACCATTACATAGTCATGCCTTGCATCCCACCACAGCACTTCCCTGTCAGCCACCACCACCTTTCCCTTGACCACTGCATCAAAGTACTTCCATTCAATATATACTATGACAATTACTGCAAATCAGGCACTGGGCCTTTCTCATTTACCATGATCCAAGTAGCTAGCAGCTCTAAAGAGACTGTCCCAGTGCCCCTTCCTACCTTTCAACTCACAATAACCAAGACAATAAATAGATGGGGCAGAAGGAGTGATGGAGGTCCAGCCATCTGGTTGTTCACTTATTGCACAGAGTATTTTGGGTTGGTAGGGGAAAGTGTGTGGCTCCCAAGGTCCTTTGAGAAAACACTAGTACGTGGCTGTCCACATCATCTGCTCCAGAAAATTTGTTCAGACAGTTCATGTGTATAGGATGCTTAGGAAATGTCACCTAGAAACACGATAAGCAAGAGATGAAGGCTTTTCTCTATTCAATCTCAGTTTTCACTCAGCCTTATAGCAAGCTGTGCAAAATACAATGTTTATGCCCTGGCAGATATGATTAGAAGACAATTTTTGGTCCTGGGTATGTTAACAAGAAAGGGTCATACTAATAATTTCAGAGGCAAACCTTTGAGACAGGATTTAGTTTTAGTTACAGAAATTACTGTACACTGTTTTTGGCCAGGTGCACAGAAGCTTAAAAAAAAAAAGGGACAAATATCACAGTTAAATGTCTCAGTCTTCAGACAGGAATGTCTGTGGGGAGCAGTCAAACTACTTTCTCATGTGCAAAGCATCCTGAAATTTGGTACTTATGTATTGGGCGTGAAAGCCTTTCTTGTTGATGGTGTCATCTGTGTGGAATCGAATCATGATGGAATCTCCTGCAGAGTAGATTTCTTCCAGAGGCTGCAGAAAAGTAAAAAAGACAGCACAGAGTGGTCAAGTCTGCAGGCTAAATAACTGTCTGTGCTATGATGCTAGATTTAAGCTCACAGACTGGTCAGAAAACACAAATGCTGAATGCTCAGTACCTCCTGCCCTGCTCTGACTTGATGAGCACATTCCCTTGCTCTTTTTGCACACTTGTCCTTTATGTTTGAAGACTGATGCCAGCTCACTCTACAATCCCAGTTCTCCCAGATGTTTTCTGTAGGTCACATTCACAGGACTCCCTGGATGTTCTTGTTCCAGTTTTCTGAGTTTTCTCTAACTTGTCCTAATCTTTTCAGGAAAAAACACAATCTAAACTGGACCCTGTTTGGCAGCTGAGGTCCTCCCAGGGTTCGTTAGCAGCAAAATAACTTAGCCACATATCTTACGTGATAGCTCTGGCTATCTCGCCCACTGTTGTGACCTGCTACAACCTTCCTGTGCTTCTCTGCAGGACCAACACTTTTCCAACCATTCTCCATTTGTCAGTATGCAGGTAGGTAGACTACTACCCTGCTGCCCTGAACTTCTTCACATCAAGCTGCTATGCCTTTGTTTATTTTCCAGACCATTTCCCCAATTTCCAAGGACTGATCCTCACGCACCTGCTCCTTGGATATCTCTCTTTAAATGCAATAAGAACCTTTTCTATTTTATTGCTGAAATCCTAGATAAATGAAACATAGAACCTCTGGTTATAAATACCACATACTATTGCTCACTCTAACAGAGTCACTCCTGTTAATGGAGATGCAGATTACAGTTTAGGAGACAGCACACCACCCTGGAGTCAACAAGCAGCTCTGCAAGGACTGGGACTTCCTCCACCCTTTGCCCTTGCCATAGTATGGCTGCAACAGGACTTGGCTTCAGGCAGGAAGCGACTGAGGATGAAAGTGGCCTTTGGAAGCTGTTTCCAACGTCTACACAATGCTTTTGTTGCAGGGCTGGGGAACAGCAGTGAGGTAGTCCTGTTCTGCTGCACATGTCCCTGGGCTGACAAGGGAAAGTCAGTCAGCAAGGTTTTCAGACCAACTCTGTGCATCAGACAAAATGGCCATAATCTCTAGCAACAGGAGAAGAAGCAAAACCCAGACACACAAGGAATTCTCATCATCAGTTTCAGAGAGCTGCCCCTCTCTAAAAAGGGCATGAGAATACCCTTCCTTGTCACCTCCAGTTATGCCTATGAAATCCCCATCACCATGGCTTACCCCTGAGCCACAGAATCGTCCCAGGCGGGGTGCAGTGCTGTCGTAACCATCATAAATCTCCATGTAGTCGTACCCACAGTCGGCCTCCTCCTCAATCTCAAATGTCTGGAATATTAGCTCCACCCCGTAACCATCTTCAGCTACAATCACCCATTCACAGTTTGCTTGACCCGGGTAGTTGTTGTCCCCAAACTGAGCATGGGAATACAGCTCCTTAGTTCGTACCTCAGCCTTTAAGAGCCCACCACACTCTGGAGGAAGGAAAGAGCACAAACCACAGTGTCATCAAAGGCCCTACCGCACAACAAAGATTCACCGTCCCAATTTTGGGTCAGCTGTAGGGAGAGATCTCCAGTATGAAGTGCATGTACAACAGGGAAGGTAATTAACCACTGCACCAAACAGTAGCTGTTTCCACTGTTACTCTAAACCAGTGAATTCTGCAGTCACCCATGAATCAGAATGGAACAGGATGGGTTGCTGCTGAACTAAACACTTTCAATTTAAACAAAAGAACTGATCAGGAATGTCTGACATCATGAGACCTCTGAACTGATACGGAAGCTGGCATTTATGGTATGGTGCCAATAATGGTCTGGGAACTAGTTAGCACAATTTACAGTCACTTAAAAATTCAGGCTAAATTCATTTGGAAGAAAAGTGTGTCTTGTTTTGCCTGGTCAACAACATAGTGAGATTTGATGACATCTTATTGCAGTGGGGTATTGGCAGGCAACCAGCTTACCTGTGCTGTGCTTTGCCTGGAAACCTTTTCTTTGCACAGAAGCATCAGAGTAAAACCTCAGGAACATCTTGTTGGTAGAAGCCACTACAGGGTCTGGTTTCTTGCTGCCACAGAAACGGCCAAGGATAGGTGACTTGCTGTTGGGCCCATCATACATTTCCAAGTGGTCATAGGCACATTCTTGGTGCTGTTCAATCTCAAACTCATTGAAGGTCTACAGCAAGAATAAGGAGAATTAAGACAGACGTTTGTAAATCTGAGTATGCAATTTAGCAGAGGATGAAATGCCAAGTGAGAAACAGGTCAAATGGTATGCTTGTCCCATTTTTCCCAAACTAGAACAAAATAGCGTGCTTTCAGACAAGAGTGATCTCAGGGTGGCAAAGCCCAGAATTTCATATGAATGTGCTGTGTAGTCTTAGCTTTGCTGCCTCATATGGGTGAAAACAACAGTTTTCAACTTGTAAGCCTTATATACTCTTATTTTCCTGCCAGGAACCCTGCCTAGCACACTGAATGGCAGTTCTTCAATACTATTTCCGCGGAGCACAGGAATCCAGGCATTATTTCCCCCAGTGCATGGGCCACTTGCACAGCTTTGGGCATGTCTTGCCGCATGCATTGGGCAATGCTGTAAACTGGGCTTGATGCTTCTCCCTCAGAGGGGTTGGGGACTGC
>NW_010323994.1:11688-12075 GCF_000700745.2 Antrostomus carolinensis
CCCCCCCCTGCCACTACCTTATGCAGAGGTGGTCCCAACTGAGTGGGTCACAAACAGGAGTAGGGGTGGGAAGGCATGTTATACCTTCTGTTAACAGATAGATCAATGCTCCACAGCTGTCATCTGCTGGAGTCTCCTCCAAGCTGCCTCATCCCTGCCTCGTGTCCCTCTGAGACCTTCTGCCCTTTTGCAGGCTGGGGAAGCCTCCTGGGATGCCCTCCTCCGAGCACCCCACACAGGACCTATGGGGATCAACCTCCACTCACACAGCAGTGGGGGAAAGTCACCTCAGCTCCACACAATCCAGCCCCCTTCTCCCCTCACCCTCCCGTGCACTGGTTACTCACTACTTTCACTCGGTGGCCAGGCATTGCAGAGATGTCCCAG
>NW_010323994.1:12087-24679 GCF_000700745.2 Antrostomus carolinensis
TCCGGCTGGGGTACTTGTCAGGCCAGTTTGGACTGCTCATTGTTCCCTCCGCAGCACTCAGCTTGTGCTCGCAACCAGCTTGAGAGAGAGAGATCACAAGACGGAGGCATCAAGGCAGGTCTCACATAGGAACCACAGAATGTCCTACATGCTTCTTTCTGCCCACCAAGACCCTCAACAGGGCAGAAACGGGGAAGTAACTGAAAAAGAACTTTTAGTATTACTGAATAGTTCTGGTTGGTTTGTCCTATACTTTTTTGAGCTAACTTGGCAGCTGGTGAAATGGACCATCTCATTCCCCTGGGCCTCATTAACGTTGTCCACACCTTGTCACTCACAAATGTATTCTTCTGCTCCTGCATCTCGTCTGCCCTGTTCCCAGTGACATGGTGTCCAACCCCTCCACCACGTTGACTCTGGTGCTACCTCAGCTTTGAGTTGTTTTGCCAACTGGAAAAGCTGAATCAGTTAATGGAGAGATCAGACAAGGACCAGAGACTGTACACAGGAAAGCCACGGCAAGACACAGCAAGGGTAGGTGTGCGGGAAGAAAGGCAATTTTGGCAGCAGCAAGCAGTTAGATCAGCTCATCCTTTCTCTTCTGCTTCAAATCCAATAATTAAGTGAAGCAGCACTAGCCTAGTGGTGATGTCCCACAACTGCTCCTTTTGCTAGCCCTCTTTTTCCTTTTTCTAGGTAGTTTTTCAGCTACCTGGGGCTTTTTCAGTGCCCCAGACTGGTACACTGTACAAACATCCTTCCAACACTGGGCAGGAAGCACCCTGGCTCAAACGAGCACCTTGTCATTCCTGAGGGCAGGGAGTGAGGACCTTACCTTCTTTACAATCATGGCCATTTTCATGCAGCATGAAGCCATTTCTGCACTGGCATATGTAGCTCCCAAAGGTGTTGATACATTCATGCTGGCAACCACCATTGTCTTTGGAGCATTCATCCTTGTCTGGGCAGAATCAAACCAACAAACACTGAGTTGATAGTGAGAAACAGGCTACCACAGCCACTAGCTGGGAGTCCCATACCCAGACTGGCAGATACCAGTGAAAACCTCCAGCCTCTGCTGCTGGATTAGTCCAGTCAGCTTTTTAGCCCAGATACAGTTCTCTTCAATTGTATTTAATTCCATAAAATAGATCACAAATGTGTTTTATTATATAATGAGGGTTTTGAATGGTTAAAGACTCCTATCTAAAAGGAGCCTATAGCAACTGTCTCATTCTTTTAGAATACACTCCAGGAAAAGTATCACAAAAATTCACTGGCCTAGACAAAAATCTACTGGCTAGTCTTTATATTTTCAAGTTCCTACATGCTCTGATGAGTCTCCACCTTTAAATAGCTCCATCTGACAGCACAAGCAGGCAGATGGAGAAGAGGATCTAAGGTACAAGCTGCTCCCCAAAGCCAAAGTATGCCCCAGTGGATGTTCACTCCTGTGTGTTTAGGAATATGCATTCCTGAATCTCACTGTTCTGAGCATAGGCTCTGCTCATGGTTTCAAGTCCAATTTAATTTATGAGCAGTTTATCTCCAATTTTTCGTGGGCTAGTGCCCTCCCTGGGCCTCATTAACCTCATCTGTCTCCTCACTCCCAAAGGTAATTCTAGATGAAACATGTCCCAGCTCATCCTTCCTCTTATTAGATTTAATAACCCCTGTCTCTGATTCTACTCTGCACCTGTCTTAATTCAAGGCCATTTTGCCTGATCATCCTCCTCAAAAACATTAATACTCCTCAGTCTCTGCTGAAAACACAGCATGAAATTGAATTTCCACTTCCATATGATGTACAGTTAACCTCCAGAACTGCCTGCCAACAAGCTACATCATTGACTCCAAGAGCTGCAAAAGATTCAGAAAAGAGGATCAGAAACTTCCACTAGCATGCACTGCTTTGATGGGAAGGATTGCTATATAGGAGACTTCTGGAAATTTCTAACTCTTCTACTTTCAGAGGAAAAAGTTTTTCTTTAACTACTCTAGGGACAGAAATAACTTCTAGGATTGGGTTCCCCATTGCTTCCTGCTCTGGAAGAACTGGAGGCATTAATGAAATCCAGGCATCTTGCGAACACCACACTATGAAATGGGACCATACGGTGCACAGAGCAACCATTCATTTTAGATGCAAATAACCATGTCAGGCTCTGCCTGATTTGACAGGAGATTGAAGAAAATTCACCAAAACCAAGAGGTTCAGTCAGAGGAGACAGCTAAGCAAGTGAAAGAGTTCAGTCACATACCAGAGAAGTAGTGAACTTTAAAGCCTTTCTTGGAGACCGTGTTGTCTGATTTGAACTCCAGTCTCATGTTGTTGCCATATGATGTGATTACTTCAGGCTTCTCTGAGCCACAAAATTTGCCATGCAGCTTGGAGTCAGAAGCCAACCCACTACGAACCTCAACATAGTCGTATTTACAGACCTGCCAAGAGATGAGGAGATTTCTCAGCTTTGTGGACTTGGAACAGAGCATTTCAGATGAAAGGGGACAAAGGCTTGACTGAGAGGAAACAGAAACAGCCTTATACTCAAACACATTCCTAATTTCCCCAAATTCTCATCTGTCAGTGTTTTCCCTTGCCGCCTTGGTCTTAAAGCATAGGTGTGCTTATCAGAATAGCAAAGGTGCAATTTAATTTAGCTAAAATAATTACTCCCACCTTATCGAAGAACCTGACAGTGTTGAACGAACTTCAGCAGCCTGCTGAATTAAGGAAGAGCCACTGCTCCCATTTACAGTGGGGAAAGTGAGATGTAAACGCTTTGTTCAAATTCCACCCTGCCCTTGGCAAGGCAGAGAACAGACTCTTTTACTGGTTATTTTGTTTATCCTTGAAGAATTCTACTTCACTGTTCAATTCCAATTATTTTTCTGTAAAGGCAGCTCTGGGGAAGCAGGGGATGGGACACCTATTAGGGTTGGAAAACACCTACAATTATGCAAAACTGGTAGAGAAAAGAAGCCCATTTATAACAGAACAGCTTTAATCCTTCCACTCCACAGAGAAAGCAGATCCAGACTTCAAGGAGAACAATCACTGTTATTGCCACCTTATATCAAGGGGAGGAAAACAACCAGACGCTCCACCAGTAAGACAGAGTCTCCTCTTCCTTGTACCCCAAGGACTTATCCAGTTCTGAGTTAGCCAATAGTCACACCTCTGAGATGCAAGGACTCGTTACGTACATCATTGCCTTCCAGCTCAAACACTTCGAACTGCAGAGAGATCCGGTACTGGACTGGAGCTACCACCTGCCAGACGCAGTTTTTGTTAGTAGGATATTCCTTGGGCCATCCAGGGCTAGTAATGGTCCCATTGAGCTTGGTGATGAAGCCCCCACAGGCAGCTGGAGAGGCAATAAATGCACACAAGTTTTACTTGGTTCTGTTCAGACACAGATTGGGCCACACTGTTAGCTAGGAAATGAATCAGGTCCTGGTTGGTGTCACATTTCAAATCCCAGCCTCCAGAACAGGTTTACAATGCTGGGAGCTGTGAAGAAGACAGAAACCTCACCTGCTATAAATCACCAATGAAACACACACAGCCAGGCTATGGCCCTGAGAGTCACTTAAATCGTGTAAGATTGATCTCCTTTTTACCATCTAGCCTTGGGCTTACTGTGGATCAGCTGACTTGACATCCACAATACAGTTGTAAAGGCCAGCTTAGTAAATTCACCCACACTAACTCTTACAAACCTTACTATTTCATCAGTAATGGAGTAATTAGAAGATAATGGAATCCCAGGGAAGACACCTTTGTCAGCTCTTCAGTGGCTTATATATGTGGACTGCATCTTCTCTAGGGAAAACTGAAGACAAAGCCAAAGACAGCTTTATTATCCTATTTCCTTTAAAACTTTACAATATCTCAGCTTCATCCTCTTGTGGGAGGGCATGGCTCATACTTCAAAGGAAACAAGCTCAGTTTGCTCTTGTGCTATGAAATTCTATTTGCAATGAAACAACTTTTTCTTTCTGTTTCTTGGAAGTAATGAGATATGGCCAGACCTTCAAAACCCACAGGGATAAAAGCTTCCTATGTCTTATTCCCAGCATCATTTTGCATTAAGAGAACTTCAATACAAAAAGTGTAGCAAGTGTGTCTGGAGAAACAAAAGCAATTTACTCTACAATTTCAAAGACTATCCTTCCTGTACTGCCCACAAATGAAGTTTAAAATAGGAGGTTAAGAGTGAAGTTCTAAAAACACTTGCCAAGTTATACAAACTGGCTTGCTCAGAGTTGCAAGAAATTATTTAAAAAAATAAACTAAAGCTTCCAAAAACCTTTTGCACATACCTAACTCTGCCTTCACCAAGCCAATAGCAGCCTTCCCCAAACAGTTTGACAAAAGTAGAAGTCAGGGCAAACCAGGTGACTTTCAGAACACCATTCACAGTGTGTGGAGCTCCCTACACATCTCAGCTGAAAGGCAGAGCTATGAGACAAGAACAATGGGTGGATTCTCACCACACCAACAGCTGTATTATTGGTGGGAGCAAACACTCGTTGCAAGAGATTAACTGCATAAATAGAAAGCTGACAGAAACAGTTTCTATTGAAGATGTGGGGTTTTCCCCCCATCACAGAAGAAGGGAATTTACTCCTCAGTATGGAGAATATGTTTTGCATGCAGACAAAACATTGATATTTTATTCTACAAAATAAATATATTTTAAAAAATAATAAATTCATCCTCAGATTGAAATATTTTTGGGCCACTCAGTGGTAAAGTTTTAATGCCCACCCTCCCTTATGCTGCACTGTGGGAGATCTGTCCTGAACAGGACTCTCTGGCTGTGAAGAACAACTGGTGTTAGAGATCTTTAGCAGTAGAGAATCAGAGCATTTTCAGTTTTTCAACCAAAACTTGTTTTAAAATGGAAGATGCTGACCCCAAAAAAAAAAAAAAAAAAAAAAAATCAGGTAGGGGAAGGTAAAGAGAAACAAAGAGGATGTAGGGGCAAGGAAAATAATCTCCAAGATTGTTCAATTTAATTATTAGCTGTAGTACCCATTCTATAGACAGATGCCTCAATTTGTAGGATACTCACCTTCACAGCTCTTTTTATCAGCTGTCAACTCATAGCCAGGCTCACAGGTGCATTTGTAACTGCCCAGTGTGTTCTCACAGTGCTGCTCACACCCACCATTGTCCGGCAGAGAACATTCATCCATCTCTGTCAGGAGAAAACCAGAACAAGTCACACTTTCCTGACCACCCAAACCCCCTCATATTCCTCATGCAATACTTCTGGACAGAAGGACCAGAGCACCAGCTAGTGAGCTGAGCCCACAGAGCAGGCACTGCAGCAAACCTCACAAGTGCTAACACACTCCTTCCACCAAAACCTTAAAGGATTACAATTACTGCTACTAGTTGAGAGTGCTTTTTCAAGATAGAATCAGCAAAACACAGTCTCCTGTAAAGACTTCACTGCCTTTTGTCCTCATTTGCTCCTGGGTTTTTGTTGGGGGTTTTTTGTTGTTTTGTTTTGTTTTAAATTCCTCATGCTTTTAAGTGACTTGAGCTATCAGGAACCAGTCAGTTATGGTGCCCATAGTAATACAGCTGTGAGAGGCCATACCCCAGTGAACAGGGTGCAGCAAAATTGCTGGGAGACATGAAAGCAGTTCTTCCTTTTCATAGACGCATGAAGTCTTGCTTACCCTAGACTCTGAAGTCAGGTTCTTCCAATCACATCTCAACAACCTGAACTGACATTTTAATATGCAGATAGCCAGATGTATTGATTTCTCACTCTGACCCCTGATTCCATGTGTTTTCCTTAACATATGGTTTTATTAACATGGTTGTGGTGGGTTAGCCTCAGCTAGCAGCCAAACTCCCACCCAGCTGCTTGCACGCTCGCCAGCCCCCACCCCCAGTGGAATGGGGGAGAAAATGAGAACAGGAGCAAGAATGCTCCTGGGTTGAGACAGGGAAATAACCCATCAATTACTGTTGTGGGCAAAACAGACTCAACTTTGGGGAATTTAACTTAATTTATTGCTAATTAATATAAATATTTGAGTACCGATTCAGGTACTGGGAAACAAAAACGGGGGGGGGAGAGAAACAAACAATAAAACACTAAGGGAAAACATCTTTCTGCCCCCCCTTTCTCAGGCTCAACTTCACTCCAGACTCCTCTCACCCTTCCTTGTATCACTACAGCTCACACTCAGTCCCTTCAGCAAAGCCATGAGCAAAAGTAGGAGGGGAGGGGGAACTACAGTCTGTACATGACTCTGATGCTCCTTCCTTCTTATACTCCCCCCCTGCTCCAGCATGGGTCCTCCAGGAGCTGCAGGAAATAGCTGCTCTGCCATGAAGTGCCTTCTCCTCTTCTGACCTCAGTGTTACCTCTGCTGTTTTGCACTTTTTGTTCCCTCCTCCTGTCTCTATTTTGACCTTCCTTAAACATGTTTTCACAGAAGCACCACCAGCTCAGCTGATGGGCTCAGCTGTGTCCTGCAGTGAGGCCACTGCAGAGCCAGCTTGAACCATCTGCCTGGCATGGGGCAGCCCCAGCAGCCTCCCACTGCCAACACCTTGACACCTATACCCAATATAATGTTTCAGTACCAGTTACTGCTACGTAGATCAAAGAGGAACAGTCTTGACCAGATGATCACCGTAGGTCCCTTCCAACTGAATTATTCTATTCTAGTATACCTATAACACTGTCTTCCTGCAAAGCCTTCCCACAGTCAGGAACTCCCCACTGCAACAGTTCCAGTCCAAACATTTTATTTTCTGGTTTCTGTTTGTGGATTCACTGTAGAGAAAGCACAGTATTTCTTTGCTGTTCCATGCTTGGGTACAGGTTCAATAGCTTCTAATCTGGCTGTTAAATAACTTGCTTGAGAGAAAAGAGGCTGCAATGCCTACAATCATCAAAGACCCCTGTGATCAGTTTTTACCATGGGAGGGACATGTCCTGGCTATGGGCAGGTGTATTTTGCGAAGTGTTGTCTTTCCTCTAATGTTTGCCATGAAGAAGAAAGGCACAACAATGTGAGTGTAAGACAAGTACATCACTATTAACACTTCAACCGTATACAAAACAGGCTTCAGTGGTGTAAACATTCTGTTACCAAAATAAAGGTAAGTAATGAAGAACAATCCTAGAGCTTTCCCTTGAGATACATGATGGGATTGACATGAGGTAATTGCTTTTCAAATCTTCCTGACTTTGCGTCTTGGATGTGACCAATGACTTACCCTCTCTGAGCTGTCTTACTCTCTCTGAGCTGTTTGCAGGTTTATTTTTTCTGAAAAGTTAGAAGTTACCACTTCAAGTTCTCGGAAAGCATAAGATTCAGTCCCATCCTTAACTCTGTTTTTGGTTTTGTTTTGGTTTGGTTTGGGTTTTTTTGGTTTTGTTTGGTTTTTTTTAAGCTGAGTTAACTTCCTTTCAGTGTTGTAAGCCATGTGACTGAAGCTCTATTCTCTGTGTCTTTATGGAACCTGAGAAATTTAAACAAGGAAGTCTAGGCACTGTGAGAGTTATTCATGGACTGGAATTAAACATCACAGTATTTGCCAGTGATCTTGCAGTCACCCTTTGTCACAGTCTGTTTGGATCTCTCAAATTTACTGGAGAACATACTCTCTGAATTAAACCTTATTCAATTAATTTATTTTTTGCACAGAAGTGCAAGAATTACAGGTTATAAGTTATGAAATATTACTTGAATGGCAAACAAGTGAATTCATGTAATAGACTAGTCTGAGCAAAGGGGATTGAGCCCCGCCATGTTTATTTGTTATATTTCTTAATGAGCTCATGAAATAAAGTTTAATTCACAGAGTGTCCTGTAAATTTGAGAGATCCAAACAGACCGTGACACCCTTAACACAAGACAAAAGTTAAAGCAGAAATAAATAAAGGACTTCTGCAATCCAAATCCTGGCATTGCAGCTATTATTTCTGTACAACTATCGCTGAACCTAAAAGAAACATGACTACCTCACAGAAGCTCTACAGGTATTCTCCCAAGTGGTTAGGTATTTGGTTCTTGCCTCTATCAAGTCACTGGGATGCTGTTAAAGGAGTACAGCTTGGGTTCAGCTCTTAAGAAGAATCTTAGTCTTCATTCACATCTTCTTGAAGAGGATCTCAGTTGAGGAACACATTTGTCTCCTAAAGCACTCTGAAATTTTCCCTGATATTCTACTTGCAATCAAATTTACTGTCTCTCCAGATTTTCTTTGGGAATAGGACTTAAGCAGAGAGTTGGTTTTTTTAACACTCTGCACAGTACAAGTACCTTCTTTGAAAATATCAATGTCCCCTGGCCTGGACAAATGGGGGTCACATTCTGTCCAGCTGTGTTAGTGCCTGTGCTGGTACTGACCCATAAATTAAAGGCTAATATTTTTTTCTGTCTTAATCAGCAAGGTGGTGTTCATGCCTCACCATCAAATACCTCTACGCTCTCAAAGCAATTTGTATAAACTTGATATTGGCAGTTGCACAGACAAGTCTAACAGCTGTTAATTAGAAGCAGATACAATGGTAACTGACCATTTTGGGATGGCAGTAGGTTCAGGAATGAGTGATCCCCAATTTAAGCCTTGAAAGGTACTAAATCACGTACCTTTAAAGAAATTTGCGGCAAAGCCTGCTTTGTTGATGGTTGCATCAGATGCAAACTTCATCCACACTTTATTTGAGCTGGATTTGATATCTTCTGGCTTCTCGTAGCCACAGAAGTGACCGATCAGCGGGCTGTATTCAGTGAGGCCATCCCGGATCTCCAGGTAGTCATAAGAACATGCATCATGCCATTCAATCTGCAATTGGAAAAGTGCGTGCCTGAAGCTCACTGGTATGAGTGCTCTGAGTCAGACTAGCTACCCAGTTAGACTTTGGCCAGAGACTAGCTTCCAAAGGAGCACCCTTTGTGACAACTGCTCACAACTATGTACTTGCTTCATGGTTGCCACTGAACTCTCCCGCAGTTGAAGTTGCATTCAAGCCCAGGCACATCTTAGTTCTACTGCTATTTCATGGCTACCCTCCAGTGAAACCTGGTCCCTGACTATCTGCAAGCTGCTTTTCCATGAGAAGCTGTAAGTGACAGTGCAGAACAACTACAAACAAAAAAGGCTCAAGGAATAGTTGTGGGGTCACAGTCAGGAGGTAATGGTGTCAGTCCTTTCCAGGACAAGCACAGTGTGTACAAGTCACAGGAGCCTACAGGCTAGATGGGCTTATGCACCAAACCAGGTCCTGTCCACTCCTGTCTGTGACTCCTAAATTAGTAGTCAGAAACACATCATTGGGCAACTAAGAGTGCAAGACATCCTATAATCAATAGGAGAAAATATTTTCTGAGCTCTTCAAAGCATGTCTGCCATCTGGGAATGTGATATTTCTTTAGAGTCACAAATACCCCGAAATCTGCCAAACCCAGCAACACCAACCAGATTTTTTTGCCTTGATTGTGACCATTGAATTTCATTTGACTAGAGTGAAAATTTAAGGACTCATGAGTCCCTGCTTAACAATATCAGCAATTCTGTGTCCCTCCTAATTCTTTCTGTCTAGAGTAACGGTTTTTGAAAACTTATAATATTTAAAACTTGTTTTCAAAATATCTGAACAAATTTCTGTTGAGGAGAAATGTTGTTCTAGATTATTCAAAAGATTTATTTTTTAATTATTATTATTTACTCACTTCTTTCTTAATTTTAAAGGATCTACAGAAGTTAAATTATATCCGTACTATAATATACAATGACATTTCTCACCTCAAAGGCTTGGAATGTGATTCCTATGTGAAAGCCCTCAGAAACTGTGATCTTCCAGATGCACTCTTTGGAAGGTCTGTAGTCATCTGGGTAATTGGGAGATTGGATCTGGCCAGCATCTTTGTGAATTTCTCCACCACAAATAGCTTCATAAAAAAACCAATCAAAAATACCCATGAGACTGCAGGTTTTTCCTTAGGTAAAGCCTGTTCCATACATAGCCTTCTTCCTCATTCAGATCTGTATCAATACTGGTTTTTCCACAAAGGCAACACACAAGTCTTGGAAGTTTTTACAAATTTAACATTTTGTCTTAGAGACACTGTCTCCTGTCTTGCCGTGCCAACCTCCTTAGAAGGTGAACTCACCGGGACAGAGAATTTTTATGGATTTGTGTGTTTCACACTCCTGTTAAAAAACAACAACAACAACAAACCAAACCCAAAACACAAAAAAATCCCACAAAAACACCCCCCAAAACCTCATACAAACGGAAAACTCAAAAAACCAAAGCAGATGCAAATCTAATCCAGCCACACGATGGCAATATTAACAAGCATGAGTGAGGTGTTCAACAGGAGACCAACAGGCTGACTGCTGTGCATGAAAAAATAAGTTTTGTGCCAAACGTAGGAATAAGTTTCAATACCAAGAACATAAAATTTAATTAAAATCTAGTTTAATACAGAACTAGCAGAGATCCCAAAGACAATAGCAGTTCAGCATAATTGTCTGCAATGTTACATACATAATTTGTATGCAACGAATGAAAGTATGATCACAGGCTAAAATCTGTGTTACCTCACAATGCAAGACATACATGTCTAAAGAAGGCATATGAATATTTTGGCTGTGTTTAAAGTCAAGTAAACAAAAAGCACTGACAGTAAGCATGAGAGATGGCACTACAATGACATCTGCCAGACATCAATCACCTTCACACTTGGGGTTTCCCCACAACGCACTGCATTAGCAGTTCAGATGTGAGTCTCCTTACAGTGTCCTGGAAATTGCTTGCACAGGGTAGCATTGTCTTGGGTTTGCCTTGGAAGCTGCTGATGTTTAACTACAACCTAGTTAAAAGCACTGTTTCACTAGTACAGTGCTAACTTCTTAGACCATCAGTGCCAAGGCACCACCAAATAGTTGCACCACAAATTCAGCTGCAGAGCACAACTTAGTTCGTGGTTTTAGTTCACACATGCAGAGCTACAAGTGTGCTAGAGAGAACCTCTGAGCGACCCGTTAGAGAACTGTCTCCCCCACCTAACAGAAAGAAGATTACAAGAGCAGAGAACTGACAATTTTTTTTTAACAGCCAGCAAACAGTATTTTCTCTGTCCATTGCAGTAGTTCACACTGAAATTCAATTGAGCAGCTGGAATTCTGGGAAAAGCTGGAATAGCTTTACTGCAAAATTTTTAGAAAGTCTCCCATTTCAGCCAATAAGTTATGAAGAGAGATGCAGATAATCTCCCTACTTGCTGCTCTGACAAGAGGAGGCTGAGCTAAGAAAAGAACTATGCCATGGGCCATCACTGTTTCTGTGGTACAAGCTGGCTTCCACCAGCCACACTCTGTGCTTGTTCTCAGGCTCAGCAATAGATTTCATGCCTTTCCAATGGGAAGTTTCTTGCAGGAAAGGGTTACGTAAAAACCCAGAGCCTTGAAGAGGTAGGAAAATATGAACAGTCAGAAGACAAAGTTTGACCACTAGATGCACATTCCACTTTCATTTACTCTCCTCAAAAGTCAAGTAAAGCAACTATTTCTCATGTTTCTTGAATTTTGAAGGGTCATTTATTAATCAAAAAGAAATAAGGACAATTATCAAGAGGAAAGAAAGTTCTGCAAACTGACTTTGGCACATAGCTAATGTAAAATTTTTTTTCTTTCAATACCATTTAGCAATATGAAGCATTGATGCCATATTAACACACATGATAAGGAACAGAGAAGTTGCTTCCCAAAAACATTTCTCACCTTGCTTTTTTTTTCTTTTTCTTTTAAAGTTGGAGCAGATATCACTGGAGAATAACCCACTGTAAGAATTAAGCTGACTAACCCACCAAAGCAATAAGCCAAAATAAGAGAATCTATTAGAGACACACTAGTTTGATCACTTCTAATTCCAACAAACTACCATAAAAGGGGTGTTACAAACCACATGGTCTAGGCAACAGCTGCTTCTCAGGAGACACATGAAAAAAAGTCAGGCAAGCTACTTCAGTCTCTGGGGCAACAATTCCTGCAGAAACCAGATATTTCTCCTGTGAAACAGATTTGTTAGCCCCACACTGCTGTGAAATCCTCATCTGCTTTATTTGCACTTCCCCAACAGTCCTGTGTTTTCTTCACTTCCCTCTGTTAACATCATTATTCATAAGTATATTGGACACTTGGGCAATGGGCTTCCAGTGTCACTCTTGTTCCTGTGGCTGCCGAAAGAAGAAGATGCAAAGTCGGTACCCATACAGTCAACCTCAATACTGTTGACAACACTGCTTCGAAGAAAATGCCTGTTGCCCAGAGAACAATGAAGGCTTTTAATACATTTGAGAATCGTTATTATAAAAAAATATGCATATAAGGAGAAGCAATGTTACTGATTTATCAGTGACTCCGGAAGTATTCCTCCTCCTCTAAACTGGTTTCAGCATCCCAGTTCCATGCAAGTTTCCAAAGTACCTGACCTGCTGAAGATCTGACAAGCTAATTTATACTCTTTTGTAAGTAAAACATACAAGGGAGAACCCAAAGAACAATCTCTGCATTTGAGGAAATAATAATAATAATAATAAT
>NW_010323995.1:0-4402 GCF_000700745.2 Antrostomus carolinensis
GAACATGACATAAAATGATAGGGAATATCTTATTGGCATAGTTATCTTACTGTCAGTTCTGGGTTTTGCTAACTGCTACACTTCCTCCCTTTCCCCCAAAGTCCTCTGCACTTGCAAACTACCCAAACACCGTGTCTTTGTACCTTATCAGCATTCTTCTCATAACAAATCCCACACTGAAACCAAAACACAGTGCCTTCTAGCTACTAAGAAGAAAATTAACTCCCTCCTAGCAAAAACCAGGACACCTTCACAGTTCATTTATACACTACATATAGGCCTGACATGAGTTATGTTTAGAAATACTAAAATCAAACAATAGTTCTAACTCAAAACTAAGCTATGGGTGCAATAGTTCACTTAAGATATTGTGTACAGCTACACAACTAGTCTGCTCTCATTCTTTATTGTGATGTACACAACATTTGGATGTATCTATATATATGTGTGTGAGTAAGCATACCTATGCATATATATATTTAAAGATAATTCAGAACATTTTTCTGGTCTTGTATCTTTTATTTTTTTAAAAATAGCATGACCTCAGCAAAGGAATGTCTTTGGTTTCAGTGCTTAACAATTGGTCAGTTGTTATAGGTAGACTGAATGACTAAAATAAAAACTCATCTGATATTTATCTTTAATCTCTTACTAGAAGGAAAGGAATTTAACATAATAGGAAACTCTTAACTGTTCAATCATACAATATTATAAGCTAATAAAAAGATTCAGAATTTCCTTCCTGCAATCTCTCTCAGACCACTCTTTCATACTAAGCATTTGCAGCCTCTAAGTTATTATTATTACAATATTATGATATTTACGAGATGTATCATGTATTTCAACATCAGTCAGCATAGATATTAATCATGCAATATACTTCTTTCTTCCAAAAGTTATAGAAGGCAGATGGTATTCTTTTTACCCTCCTTTTAATATAAGAATCTCTGTGCAGAAGACTCATAGGAACAGAAGTACTAAACTTTTTCAACTGTAAGTATAATCAACATATATTATTATCATCTAAAAATGCTGCATTGCAGGTAACATGAAGGGTAGCTTGCAGGAGAGATCCAGTTCTGATCTCTTTTCATACCCCCTTGGTACCACTTTCTGGTGAGATGTTTGTTTCAAGTCCCACATCTTTATTCAGTTCATCTCTTCCCCCACTCCTGCCCCGCCTTCCCAAGACCTGTTGTAGATGCATTTTTCAGTTGTATTATGAAAAAAATAGGCCCAGCAATCTCAATTTGGGCATCCATAATTATTCTGCACAACACCATTTCCTTTTCTTAGGAGGGGGGTACAAAAATAAATCCATTGTTATTTGTGCAGCAATCCTGGGTTATGTTAGTAAGCATCATAAAAATGCCTAAGAAATTAGTTCTATGTTCAGTGCCAAAAGGCTAGAAAATTCACACTGACTTTTGACAATGCTCCATACTGAAGGACACAGAGTCTAGCTGGGGCCGAGAAAAGGGGAAAAACCGTGAGGTGAGGGACGGAAACTGGGCTGAGAAAAGTAGGAGGCTATGGAGTAACATGGTGGAGGGAAATAGGGTTGGGGGTCTGCAGAAGTATTATATACGATGTCAGAGAATATATATATACAGCACAGAGCAGGGGGGATGTAATGTGAGACGCAAGCATCTTACCCTATGCACAAGCAGCTCAATGTAATTCTGAAAGCTGCTGCTGCAGCAATCAAATTGAGCTTGGAGATTCCTTTCAAGGTATAAAAGTGTTTTTGATGGCTTGTAGGTACATAGTATGGAGTTAGGAGCTGTTCTGAACCAATGCATGCTGCATGCAATGCTACAGTTTAAGGGACTGTAAAGGGTAATAACAGTCTCTCCCCATGGGTGAGAATTAGCCTACATACTGAATAAATCAGAGGACTTTTGGGGACAAAACCTGTAAAATCTCATAACTAAAAACTATATTAAAAAGCTGAACCTGTTAAAGATACCTTAAATCTGTTATTTCTAAACTCTCGAATGTCTAAATTGGCATTCTTAATTACTGTTTCCTATATGGCATTCATAAAAATCCACTGTGTTACTAGCTATAACAAAGCAAATATGGTAATACATTTTAGTTTTCTTTTACTTATATAAGGGCAAATACATTGCAACATGTCTGTCTATGCTATAAGTAAAATACAAAGTTTAAATACCAATGTGTCCTAGTTTTTGCTAGGATAGGGTTAATTTTCTTCTTAGCAGCTAGAAAACACTGTGTTTCGGTTTCAGTGAGGATTGTTATGAGAACAATGTTGATAACTAAAAGGACACTGTGCTTGGGCAGTTTCCAAGAAGAGAGGACTGGAAGGGAGGAGTGGAGAAGAAAAGTGTAGTAGTTAGTAAAACCCAGTTGGATATGCCAATAAGATATTCCATATCATATTATGTCATGTTTAGTATATTAACCGGGGCTGACCAGAAAGGGGAGGGATTCTCTCAGGAATCACTCCGGCTCACTTTTCCGGGATTGTGATTTCGGTTTTGGGGTTCCTTTTCACTCCTCTGGGATCATTATCAGTGGGCGGTGAGCAATTGTACTCTGCATCACTCATAATATATAGTTGTTATCATTATTACTCTTATTACTCTTATTATTTTAATTTTATTTTACGCTAATTATTAAATTGTTCTTATCTCAAACTACAAGTCTCCTCACCTTTACCCCTCCAATTCTCTCCCCTATTCTCTGGGTGGAGGGTGAAGGGGATGGGGGGATAGGGGGCGCTGTTAGTGGCTGTGTCTTGTTTGGCTGCCAGCAAAGTTAAACTATCACACAATGATTTTTCAAGTTTTAATGAAAATGTTTGATGGGGGAGCGAGGTATGAAGTGAGAAAATGATTTAATTTTTTCTGCATAGAAAAAATAAAATCAAGCATTTTCCTAACACAAAGTAACACAAACAGTCTCTAAATTCTGAAAACTGGAAATCCTAAGTAAGAAAAAAAGAAAAAAAAGTTTGTCTACATCTATAAATGAAAAAGAGGAAAGAAGAGTGAAATGAGATGTGACTGCTTCTGAGCACAGGGATTTTTAGGCAATACATTCATTTTCTATAGTTGTCAGAGAAGCAAATGTTCCAGAAATATGGGAGTTGAAAAATTATCCATCATCTCTCTTGGTGAAACAAGACCTAGCTAGAGAGATGAGATTCAATGAAATCATATTTTGACACTACGGGCAATGTTACATTGCTTTGCAGTTTAAATAGCCAAGCAGTGCAGCTTGTCTTCTCTTTTGCCTAACATGTTAAGCACTTACCATTCAAATTTGTTTGAAATTCCCACTAGAACTGACTGTTAGCATAGAGATGACATTTAGAAGCACCAAATTTCTGAACTGTGTTGATTTACGTAATGTTTCCTTTTTCTTCCAGGGCAATATAAAATCATATGTAACTGAAACAGGACTGGTCAAAACCTTCTGATAGGTTTGTGGGTTTTGTTGGTGGGAGAAGCTATGAAATAAAAACATTCATGAGAAGTTACAGTTCTAACAATTTTCTATCTTTACAATGATTGGAATAAGGTCTTCTGACATGGTCAGCACTCTCAAATTGAAATAGCTTGTTTTTTTCTAAAACCATTTTTTCAGTTAAAATTAAGTTGTTTACTTAACTACTTTTATTTGAATTTAAGCAAAAATTAAAATTTCAAAGCAAGAATTAAAGGTACCATTTGCATTTGAAGTTAAATGCTTCTTGAAATTCCATTTCAAGAAAAACTTTAAATGTCTCCACTTAATTTTGTATTTTTCCACAAAATTATCATTTGTGATGAAGCCAGCATTCCAAGTTTCAATGACTTTTCCAGAATGTTATGCTACACGGTAATCTTTTTCATCAAACATCACATGTATAGGTAAAATTTTACCAATGAGTGAATAATAAATGCAGAGAGTGACTAATTCATTCTGAAACTATCAAAACAAAGTATTATCTACTTTCCAAAGGACTAATTCCTGTGCTAAGATTTCATTGTGGCACTAGAGAGCTGCACACTTACTGTCCCTTTTTGTAGCAGCCTTCTGGCAGTGTTATTTTGTCCTCCTGAAAACTGCTGCTGCAGGGATAGTAGCTCTGCTTACTCCTTATGATAGTTTCCATGTGGAAGAGCTGAGATCAGATGACAGCATTCACATGCACTTGTCATATTTCTTAGTTACTGTGGTGGGTTGACACTGGCTGGGTGCCAGATGCCCACCAAAGCCCACTCTATCACTCCCCCTCCTCAGCTGGGCAGGGGGGAGAAAAATATAACAAAGACTCTTGGGTCAAGAGAAGGACAGAGAGAGATCGTTTACCAGTTCCTGACACAGGCAAAACAGACTCAACTTGGAGGAAAAGCAAATTTTAATTTATTACCAATCATACAAGAGGATA
>NW_010323996.1:0-19523 GCF_000700745.2 Antrostomus carolinensis
GACACCTTCCACTAGACCAGGTTGCTAAAAGTTAAACTATAACACTTGCTATGTTAATAAAGAGGGGACTGACCACTGAACAGTATTTGCAACAAAGAAGGGAGAAACACTTTCAGATAATTCTCTTGAGCGAAGCTGTGTGCATTAAAAGTATATCTGTCCCAGGATTCACTATGTCTCATGCATCCACCCTCCCCTGTCTCTCTGGCATGCTCAGGCATGCTTCAGGAATTCAGTCTATAGGTCATTCTAAATCAAATCGATACATACAATCTGTGAATAAGGGAAGCAGGAAAGAGATTAGAAACCAGCATGCTCTTTAATGTTTAATGTACCCTCTTTCTACATATATTTGCAAGGTTTTCAAAGCTAAATATATGTTCACACTTATGAAATGGAATCGACACAGCTGCACTTGCACCTGTGGTCACAGGGATAACGTGTTCTTTCTTTAAGGGCAAAGATAAAAAGGATTCAGTGATGCTGTATTTTCTATTGTAGTTTCTTAAGCAGCCTACACAAGAAAGCCTTTCTGGCCAAAAAAACCCCAGACAAACAAAACCCCCACATGCTAGGTTATTTGAGACCTGCCTCACTTTTTATGCTTGGTAGAGTTGGAAATAGTTGCAAAGAACAGAAAAAGGATGAAGTGTCAATGGTAACCTGTCTGAACCAAATTCAAAAAGCACAGGAGAGTACAAACAAACAGACCTTAATTACACAAGAATTATCTTCCCTTGAACAAGAAAATTATGACACAAGACTAGTTATTTCTGTGGACTTTTAAAAGTCTATTGCATGCCTTGCAATGCATTTTTTCTAACAAGCTGACAGAAGCAACATTGTTTTATACAGAAATAAATTATTCTGAAATAGAGATGTTATTTCTGTTGATTTTCCACTGTTCAGTAAATCTGTAATACTACTAAATAGGTAAATTTATCAAATCTGATTTCTTCAGAAAGAAAGAAGGAATTTTTGATGACTGATATACAACTGAACACTGCTTCTCAAATATAGATAGTAAAAGCAGAAGTAATAACATGACAGGACCTTTGAATGTTCAGTACTCCATTAATATTAGTTTAGCTGATTATGTGCATAAATGCAGGTTTAGATAGCAATATTAGACAGCCACTTTAAAAAAAATAGACCTTATATACCACCTGAGTGAATATATTAATTTTATACTTTCATAGTTTAAGAATTTATGCTGTTTCTCTTTTATTCTGGTCATTAAGTGGTTTAGGAAAAAGTGTAATAAGTGTGAAAATCCTCATTACATTATATTTAATACAGTGCTCCATATGCTCACTCACTCAATTTTAGCTGACATTTCTTGTTGGGTATTTAACTTCAAAGCTTTCCAGTGAACTGAAAAAAATTCAATATTTTCTTTTTTTCATGCATGTTTCTCTGTCTTTATGGACCTACGTAACAAGACTTCTAGAGGTAGGAGCAACAAAACATGTTGCTGAACATCATTCTACCTGACCAACACTTTAAGATTCAGTCATCTTCTTTTGTCAAAGTTTTTTTTTTTCCTTATCTGTTCAGTCACAAGCTTTTCTTGAATTACTATGGTCTCTAAAGTGCACTACATATTGTTGGATCATGAGGAATCATTTCACCACATAAACTATATCTACAATAGGAATTAAATGTTAGATCACTTAACCAGTTCTATTGCCTAGCAATACAAAGGAAATACATATTTAACTAAGTACTACCTCTATATTTCAGTATATTTACAAGGAAAACTGACATTTTCCATGTGTGTGCTGCATCTGATAGTGAATAAATTATTGTTACAAAACACTTTATAGATGCATTATATTTGACAGGCATTTGATTGTCATAAATATGAACAGGCTAAAGCACAGGAACACAAATTATAAAATCCGTAGAGAAAAGAATAAATGGCAAACCTCTAAATTTACCATGTAACTTTATTCCTAATATCTCCATCTTCATTCATCCTTCGTTATAAAACTCTTAACTGCTTTACTGTTAAATCTGAATGAATTTATCTGCATGCATAATACTGTGTATACTGAAGCTTAGTGATCTTTTGAAAATATGAGGTGCTTAAACAAGTTAGATTTTTATACTGCTGCAGAATTCGAGGCAAAGGTACCGTGCTACTTGCAAATAGAAAGAAACACATGAGTTTATTAAAAACTGAAAAAAAAACCCAAACCCAGAAATTCACTAAAAGGCAAAGATATTTGACACAAAGAAACAAAGTCATCCACAAAAATCATTCTCTCCCTGAAACTCCAGAGGTTCTTACGACATGTTGCTTCCTCACCATCACAAGTAATGGGAGCTTATCCCCTTAACCTTGTTTTAAATACAAGTACTTAAATTATTAATTTACTGTTTATTGCTATAACTTTTCCAAAAACATCAGTAACAATTGAGAAATTTACAACTAGATATTTTGTGTATACTTGTGGAAAAAAAAAAAAAAGACAAATGTCCAAAACAAGCTACAAAATTGCCAACCTCCTGATTTTTTTTTTTTTTTTTGTGCAGGGGAAGCAAGAACAAAACTAATTAATAAATTTTAAAAACTTACTTCATATGGCCACTCAAGATTCTCACTACCTCTCATCACAATACTGGAGTATAGCTAAGTAAACTTTATCGTGTAAAGGAGAGAAAAAGCAAATAGTATTGTGAGAAAAAAATAGAAAGGAATAAGCTTTAATCTAATCCCCCAAATTAGATTGCCATGTGTGAGGAGTTATTACTTGTGTACCATGGAACTGAATTTTCTGGTTCTAAGAAGGCAACTGAAGAATTATATTTAATTGCGTTTTTGGTTTTAAGTTTGAATATCTTTTGAAAGTCTTTTCGTTTAATTAAAACAAAATTATGATGTTAAGAATAAATTGTTCTGTAGTATGTAATTCTACGAGTTAGGATCAAGTCATAAATATTTGTTCATGTCACAACCTTGTATAATACAGGCCCTGTAACACTGCTTTTGTGTAGACGAATATTCTCCTATTAAAGACATAGGAGACAAACTGTGTTTACATATTTTTGAAGAAAGATGTTGCTGGAATATAGCTGATAAGGGCACAATAAAACCAATGTTCCAGTTGGCATCCCTTGCCAGGTTGTCCTCTAAAACTTCCAGAGAGCTGTCTTGCTCAAAACGTTCTAACACGTGATACCTGTTCTTTTTCATTTAGAGAACTAATGAGATTTTTTTCTCCAAAAGAACATCGCCCATGAGACATGCCCATCTTCACAACTGGTGTTTCATGTCCTGCTTTTGTGGATTTGCTGTTGCACATTTTTGTTGTTGTTTTTTTAAACTTTTTAGGTCCACACAATGTTTAGAGTTTTGCCACATGGTGTGGCAAAACAACAAAAGGTTAAGTGCTTCATAATATTTTTGTTGCAAAATGTAGACGGAACCTGGCAGAAGGCCATTACCCAATATTGAGATGAGATACATGAATGAAAAAGGCAAACATCTTTGTGCCTTAATTTAATCCATTTCCATGATGGACACTAACTAAATGTATTCTGATTTTCTGATATCAAGGACTGTTTAAACAACATTTGTGAAAAGAAAAATTATCCATTTGTTTACCTTAATAAAGATCTTCCATATTTGATGCAAATGCCGCAATTACTTTGATGCTGATTAGAGCAGTCCATAATTTTTTCCTTTTCAAAGTGTTTCCAAGAAATAAATAACCATTTCTGGACTTACCTAGTTTCTAGGATCAGTCAGGTTTAAAAGAGAACATATTTCAGCTGCACTAAAAAAGTAGTATTGACTGGTCATATGTATCATCCTAATAAAATCTTAAAGAAATTTCTAAGTCACTTGGGTCTCCAGCAGCATGTGCTTCCTGGATAGACCTCAAAAATAAAGGCAAAAACACCCTTGGGTGTTCTCAATCAAAATTTTATACAAGGTAAGCAAGCAGGATGGTACCAACTGATAAATCATGATCTTTATTTTTAGAAGTCAGCATTCTGAGATACCTATCTGGTGCAGTATATTATCTTGCATGTCCTGTTTAAAAGCATGTTGTAGCATGGGTAAATAGTACATTACCCAAGGAAATTCTAAAATAATTTAATAAATACACAGGTAAATAGGAAGTGAGTAAAACCATGGTAATCTTGTACACAGATTTACAGTCTTGCCCCCTTAACTTCATATAACATTTGCCCTTGCTCCTACAATTCTTGGATTATATTTTTCTCATTTTTGAGCAGCATCTCCTTCCCTGGGAGCCAATGGAATCATATGCAATGTATATATCCTGCTGTGTAGAGGCAAAAACTTGCCTACACAAATATTGGGAATGAATAGTGACTAAACGCAGAAAATTAAAAAACAACTCAAATTTCAAGTGGTCGGGCCACCAGAAAGACAAAAAAATTGTCCCTGTGCCTGCAAAATGCTTTTTCCCAGAGCACATACTGAAATAATATTGTTGTTTATTCAGTGCTGTGCTAGCAGCTCTAGAACTGCTTTACACGCAGTTTTTCTTTCCTTGTTCATTTAGTATCTGTGAATCCTTAAGTTTTTCAAGGCTCTAGCAAATTGTGAACTATCATTTATTTTCTCTTTGTGTGGGAAAGTTTGAGTCAGAGACATTAATCTGTGCAGGTCCTTATTGTGATAGTTTAGCTTAGCTAGCAGCCAAACAAGACACAGCCTGCTCCCTTTCCCCCCATCCAGGGAACTGGGGAGAGAATTGGAGGGGTAAAGATAAGGAGACTTTTAGGTTGCGATAAGAACAATTTAATAATTAGAGTAAAAATAAAATTAAATTAATAAGAACAATTAGAGTAATAATGATAACAACTATATAAAAATATATATATATGAGTGATTCAGAGTACAATTGCTCACCACCCCCTGATAACGATCCCGGAGGAATGAAAAGGAACCCTGAATCCAAAATCGCAATCCCAGAAAAGAGAGGCCAAACGATTCCTGAGAGAATCCCCCCCTTTCCGGTCAGCCCTGGTTAATATGCTACACATGACATAATATGGTATGGAATATCTTATTGGCATATCCAGCTGTCAGTTCTGGGTTTTACTAACTACTACACTTTCTTCTCCACTCCTCCCTTCCAGCCCTCTCTTCTTGTAGACTACCCAAGCACAGTGTCCTTGTAGTTATCAACATTGTTCTCATAACAATCCCCACTGAAACCAAAACACAGTGCTTTCTAGCTTCTAAGAAGAAAATTTACCCTATCCTAGCAAAACCAGGACACCAGGTCATTTCAAACTAGCTGATGAGTTAGCTTCTCAGTGAGAATTAAACAGTGGCCTCTCACTGCCCTACCAATACCAAAAGGAATTTTCAACTAAATACTAAGTGTAGGTGAAATGTTAAAATGAAAAGTATTTCCCTTTCAAGTTATACTACAACCCCCAAACCTTAAAGAAAGTGATATGTGTAACTTGTTTAACACTTACAAAATCTTCAAGTCAAATATTCAAGTTAGATGGTACCTGAAAATCTGTCTAAGTTTATAATGTTGGAATATGCTCTGAAAACCATTAAATTTGATCATTAGTGGGCCAAGTGAAATGTGTTTCAAATGCAACTGTCAGATTTCATGATTTAAGTATTTTTTAAGGTATTTTTATCAGAATCTTCCTCACATTTTAATAGGAATGGTAATTGATAAGCTGCCACAAAGTCTTATTTTCCAGGTTGTAACCAACATCCTCAGGTTAACCCTGGGCCAATGCAGGCTGCACAATGAACTTTCTCTATGAACCACTGCTTTATAACTGAGCAGCCGTCAATTGCTTTTGTACCGCCTTTGGCTTCATTAATTTATGAAGTGAGATTTCAGACTGAGGGCACAATAGGGGGAAGAAGCAGAGCTCAGTGCTGAGGTGACAAAAGCATAAACGGTCATGTCAGAAAGATCTTAGACCCACCATAAGCTTTAAAAAAATATTGTTGCCTATAGAACGTGTATCCAGCAATGTCAGTCACAGTAAATTTACAGAAAAAATAGCACTTATATGCCCCCACGTGAATATATTAGCATAGTCCTTTGTAGAATCCATCTCTTTGCTCTGATTCTTCATTGAAAAAGTCTTACCTATGTAAGCTGAGAATCAACTGGCTCTTTTCTGTCAAATCTCACCCTTTTTGGAATGTAGATCTCCTCACATCATTTTGCCAGCAGACACAGCTTGTTCTGCTTAATTTGAGGTGTGTAAGATTCATATGTGTTTGACACCAAGTTAATTTTGCATATGGCAATAAGCCCTATTTAGACATGTAAGTATAGATATCTACATTGGTACAAGCTCTGGTTTTATTCTAAAACATTTGCTTTCATGTAGTTTCCTTTCGGCTCAGAAGTCAAATGGGTGAGTTTTTTCTGCCGGTAAAATAATATAAAGATGTGCCCAGAATCAGTTTCTTTAATTTGAACAGTAACTTCTTATCCTATATATTCATGGGAAGGTTCAGATAAATATGCTACTCTAGATTAATGCAAAGTTTAATATGTAATGTTCTCCTGTAGTCTCTTCTTGATGTACTGTAGTTTGTTTATTAGGGAATCTAGGTTCTTCATCAAGATTATTTCAGAATCCTATTCACTGCAGTATTTTGAATGCCATCTTAACTATCAAATAAAAAAAAAATAAAGAAAATGAAAGAGTTTTCACTTTTTATCAAGTAAAATTTGTCTTTTGAGCTGATAATGAAGTCTGTTCTACAGCCTACAGTATAACAGGCTAGACAAAATCCATTATGTGAATTAGATACCTCAGTTAGAATTAACTTGACACAACCCCTGTTGCTGAATTTTGCCCTATGTTGGAGCAAAATGACAAATGACTTGGCCAATGGTTCTAATTACAGAAGCATAACTACACTGATGTAATCTCCACTGTGTCACCAGCACATTGGTCTAGTGTAAAAGTGGCTCTTTACACTAAGCGGAATTCCCAGTCAGTTATCGTAAGTGTAAGCTGAAAAGGATCTGTTTATCCTGGAGTAAATGTTCACAGAAGTCTGTATTTACTTAAAGATGGTAGTACACAGAAGTTAAATTACTACAAGCTGAAGGGTATAAATAAAGATTTACTTAATATTTTTAATCTTTGTTATTACTCAGAAACATGTACACAAACATTATTAAGACCTGTATTTGTGAAGAGTTGTCCCAAAGTAACAGTGTTTTCAAAATGCTTGTGATGTTTGCCGTTGCTGATACGTAGATACCAACTCTAATTATTATGATAGCAGCTAATTGAAAATATTGTCTGTTGTTAGCCATTACATTACTTGGTACTCAGCATCTGTGAATTCAGATAATTTCTGACATATTATGTGGTGCAGACAACTACTCCACAGTATATAAGAAGATGTACCATTGTGGTGGTTCATCCATTAGCTAAGACCATGTGGTCCTGCACTCGCTCCCTGCCCCTGACCTGGTGAGATGGGGAGAGAAACACAACAAAGGGCTTGTGAGTTGAAATGAGGTCAAGGAGGGTTCACTCACCAGTTATGGTCACAGGCAAAACAGACTCAACTTGGAGAATAAAAATAAATTTAATTTGTTACCAATCAATCAGAGTAGGACAGTGAGACATAACAACCACATCTTAAGACACCTTCCCCCAACCCCTCCCTTCTTCCCGGGGTCAGATTACTTTGCTCTTGATTTCTCTGCCTTCTCTCCCCAAGCAGTATAAGAGTCAGGGAGTAGGGGCTGCAGTCAAAGTGTCTATGCTGCTCTTTCTGGCATGAGATCCCTCCTGTGGGCTACAAGACTCCAGGAACAAAGTGTTCCAACGTGGGCTTCCCATGAAGTTATGGACCTCTTCAGTCACAACTTCTGGCTCCAGTGTGGGGATGGCCACAGGTTGCAGATGGCTTTCTGATCCAGTGCACCTCCTCACCAGCTCTGGTGTTGAGCATTTCTGGGGTCTCTATAGTAAGTCACAACTGCCCTTGGGCACAGCTTTCTGCTCCTGTGCAGAGTCCTCCATGGCTTACATGTGGGTATCTGCTCCACCATTGAACTTGCATGGGGTGCAGGGGACCTAATTTACCTCTGTTCTCCATGCTGATCTGTGTGTCTCAAAGTTCTCTGTCCTCCCCCGCCTCTTCCTTCCTCATGGCAACCATGCTCTCTCTTCTTTGTTTAGGCCCATGCTCTTCTTTGTTCAAGTCAATGGTCTCTCCTGGTGGTTCTCTACTCCTTTTTCTTTTCAAACCTGTTCTTCCTCTCATAAATATTGATTCAAAAAGGCATTTCCCTATTGCTAATTGACTCAGCCTGGGCTGGAGGCAGGGCTGCTTTGCAGTGAGGGGAGCTTCATGAAGCTTCTCACAGGGGCCATCACTGTAGCCCCTTCCCCCACTACCAAAAACATGCCCCACCAAACGCAACACAACCATGAAGAGAAATTTTTGGATGTCTCTCCATTGTCATCTCTATCCAACAAGTTTCTCATATGTTTCTCATTAACCTTTTTATGACATCTCTGTAGTACTTTTCCACCAGGCACATGATAGCACTTCACATTTCCCCTTGCTTTCAAAGTCTCATGTTATAATATTATGTAACTTTATGCTGAAGTCCTAATTTATTTTATTTGGATAAAATAAGATTTAAAAATCCTTTTTATGTAAATGTAGTGTGCTGTGACACTGACTGACTTTAAAGAGAGAGCACTATTTCTTTTACTTTTTGTCATACTCTGCAAGTTTTCTTTAATTAAAATCTATTTTGTGCCAGACAGTTCATATTGGTTTTCTTCTTAAAAAGCATGAAACATTCTGGGCCCTGGGCTTATGCCAACCAATACTCTATAATGCAAGCACTAATATTCAAGCTCTGAGCTGTACATAGACAATATTGGCAGTGTATTCATTATTTGTAACACCATTAAACTGTAAAAGAATATTTACTGTTCCCTTTCTACCTTCTTTGCAGTACATATTTTCTAATGACAACTATTTCAACATTTCATCATAGAAATTAAAAGGTAAAACCTCTTGAAAGAAAAACTCTGGGTAATATTATGCAAAGTATGGACTATGAAATTGGTGTTTAAGGAGCAAGAAGCTCACCAAAGTTGTCAGTTGAATCCAAATAACAAGGCTTTTAGTTGTTCTCTAGAGTCGATTCCAGTTTATTTTTAAATTAATTTAACTGTTAAGCCTATGAAGGAAACCTTGAAAATATGTGTAATTATATAATTACTGTCCATTTGAATTTTTATGGGGGTTGAATACTTGCTCCAAAGCGGCACTGTCAAAATTATTTTTTTATGACAAACATGGACCACTTGGGTAAAGGTTTGCTTATAGTCTAGTGTGAGAATTGTGTGCCATACCATTTAAGGTGAACTTCAGTTAAGGATCTTTATTTAAATAAACCTCTGAAGACATTTTCCAATTTTGGAAAATTTTGTGTGAGAGTGTAGTACATCATTTTCACATGGGAAAATCAAGCTTATACAAATGAACTGCTAAGTGAATTGCCTAGGTTACAGCTCCCATAGGGTGATAGACCAGTATGTTCTTACTGACTGTCTCAAAACTAAATGCTTTCTTACGATGGAATATTTTGCAGCAAGAAGTGACACTTTTAGGAAAATATTCATATGAAATCAGCTCCTTTTTTTTTTAGTATAATATTTCTCAAGAAACAATATTCTGAAATGTTAAACATCCTTTTAATTTCAATGGATACCAACTTGTATGTCAACAGGTTATATTTCTGACTTGTTATGAACAAGCTCACCAAAGTATGCAAGAAGTAAGATACCATGACATTAAAATTTCTCCTATTTCAAAATAAATACACCATTTGTCTTGCTCTTCAGCAACATTTTGGAGAGTTTAAAAGAATAGGAATGCTTTCCATTTTAAAGCCTTTTAGATTTAACTACTGTTCTTAATATACATAATAAATAACCCATTAAAAATTCATTTGATTACAATAAAGAATTGCAGTCCAAAACATCTTTGTAATATGAATATACATCAGAATACAAGCATAAATGTTGATATGATCAAACTAGCCACAGATGCATGAGAAATACTCATAAAACTGCACTCATAAAAATTCTTGCTTTAGGCAAATTGCCTGCCTCACTTACCTATGTGTGTGACAGCATGCTTTTCTGAGGCAAAGCAGCAGTGTAAGTATTTAGCTTTTAAAACATTTATTGATTGCTTTGAAGCCCGGTTTTTATATAGCTATCTGGAGTGTACGGAAAAACTTCAACAAATGTTGTTGATAAACTATCTAAATACATATGGTAACTCTATGGATACAAGAAATACACAAATTAGTAAAAGTGTAATAACATAGGAGATCAATTATGCAATCAAGTACTTATGACTGAGAAGAAAAACCTCATTTTGGGTTATGGTCTAAATATTAATTCTTTCTGACAGTTCTCTTGAAGCTTAGTCAAAATTGAGGTAGGAAACAGTGTGTCCTGTTTGTGAAATAAATGTGTTACAAATGTGGTGTTGACCTTGGCTGGCCACCAAGTGCCCACCAAGCTGCTCTCTCACTCCCCCTCCTCAGTGGCACAGGGAGGCAGGACATGGGAGAGAAATAAGAGGAAAAGCTCATGGGTTAAGATGAAGCTAGCTGAAAGAAGAAAAACAAAGGCTGTGCATGGGAGTGAAGCAAAAACATTTTTTCCCTACTTCCCATCAGCAGTTTAAGACCAGCCACTTGCCGGGAAGTGGGGTACCAGTACGCATAGTGGTTATTTCAGAAAACAAAGGCCTTAACAGCAGCTTCCCTCCCACCCCTTCTCATAGTTTTTATGGCTGAGCAGACATCACATGGCATGAAATGTCTGTTTGGTCAGTTTGGGTCAGGCACCCTGACTGTGTCTTCTCTCCCAACCTCTTGCTCATCCCCAGCCCACTGGCCTTTGGGGGTTGGAGAGTGGGAGGTGAGGAAGCAGCCCTGATGCTGTGTGGCTGCTCAGTAGAAGCCCAAACACTGGTGTGTTATCAACACTATTCTAGCCACAAATACAAAGCACAGCACTATGAGGGTTGCTATGGGGAAAGTTAACTCCACCCCAGCCAAACACAATACAAAATAAAGAAAACGTGGAGATAAAAGCTTTTTTGAAAATTCTGAACTATATTAGGTCTCCGACTTTCCTGATTTTATTTATCATTTTTCTTTTATTATATTTTTAATGTGAAGCAGAGAATTTATATATTGTGGATTTTTCAAGTTAAGTTTTGGAATTTTAAAATTCCATGCACAGAAATTTTAATCAAGTCTAAAGAAATCCTTAAGCACTTATTCTTATGGCATATATTTATAGGTAATTTGTTTAATGAAATTAATGTAATCATTAGTGTTTTGTCGTAGTTTAAGATGAGAGTAGTTCTTTTTTTTTCTGATGTTTCCAGGAATCCATTCAATTTTTACATATGGGACCCTATTTAGCTATTTCCATCAGATCAGCTTGTTAATTTCTCTGAAGGAAAATGAAAAAAACCCATCTCTACTCAGATTTCAGTATCTCTAAAGTTTGAAAGCATTGCCTTGAACTTCATAATTTTCCTAAGAGGAAATTTTATCTTCAAGGGATTAAAAATAAATGAAAATACCAAAAATAAATAGTACTGGAAGGATTGTCGTGCAGCAAAAGCACTTGAACTTTGGATTTCCATCTATTTTGAAGAGGTTACACAGGGAATTGGGCAGAGCTGTAAATTTGCTTTGTAAATATTTGGTAGTAGTGACTGACTCTTCCTGCATCACTGATCAATGCGTAGTTTGTGGGCCTCTGATCTAGGTCCAACTATTTTCATACCACCAAAATTGAACAGGAAAGTGTTTGTCTTGTGTTTGCTTAAGTTGACTTTAACAGCAATTTAAATGTCTGTGGGCCTAGTGGCAAATAAGTATGAAAAGGATTAGTATAGAAGATCAAAGTAACAATTAAATCTGCTCAACATTTGCAAAAAGTATTTACAGAGTCACAGTGTTAGTGAATTTTGGCACAAACCAAATGTTGCCCGTGTTATAACATTATAGACATAACAAAGACTGGTTTGTGATATTACCCTTGTGATGTTAGAGTGCATCTGGCCTGAGTTTACTTGCATTGCTGTGTAACAAAAGTGCAAGTAAAGTACCACAATGATTCCTACCTTAGGTTTTGTATGTTTATATATCTGTGAGTGATTATATACACACATTAATATTTATAAATAAGCACTGTAAAACTTAAATTACTGTCATGTTGAAGTCCTGTGATATTTTCCAGGATTTAGGTGATACTGTGCTGAAAACAAGTGACCTGAATGATTAAATGCAACACCTGACTGCTGCTGTAACAGCTTTCTTCTCCATGTTAAAGTCTTTATCATCTTGACAGTACACAAAGCTCTATGTAGAACTGGTTATTTTCCAGTTTCCATATTTTTTCTTTCACAACACTTCAATTACTGAGAGAGTAAACATTATAATAATACTGTCTGATATACCTTTGTTTTCTAGACATTATAGCTCTAATGACTTCCTTTTGCCAGAATGTAGCTTCCTTTTGGTGATTGTGATTATTATGGAGATTGTATTTCAGTCGGTAATTTCTGGCTCAAAAGGCTACTTTGGTGTCCATGGTTCATTACATGCCTGTAAATCATGCAATACAAAACAGTTTGCGAAAGTATTTGGTAAAAATAAACTGAATCTGCAAAAGAGGGAATGCTACTAATTAAGTCAAAATATGTAGTAACCCTATGTTGTTGACAGTGCATGGAAACTCAGTGCATGGAAATGAAAATCTGTTCTGCTCTTCATTGAAAATAGCTGTTGCTTTTTATCCTTCTGTCTCTCTGTTTATGTGAGTAACCTCCTGCATCTAAGCTAACTGAGTTCCCCTGACACTGTGAACACTGAAGTTATGTGTTAACAACGTAAAAACTGTGCATGGCCAGGCTGTCTTGGAAGATTCTTTTTAGAGTACATCTGGACACCTGTGGGCCTGCAGCTGCAAAAATTATGGGGCAGACCTCAGAAATGATAACATTTGAGGACATAATTCCTCAAAATTATAGGATAAAAAAGGGAGTGGAATAATTGGAATAATTTAAAATTCACATCATCTGTTGAATTATGCCTTGTGCACAGCATGTAGAATGAACAATCTAGAGAACCTAGAAATGCCACAAGAATTTTTATTTTAATTATCTTTCCAAGAGAAATTTGTGTTAATGGATTTCAGTCTCAGAAAGTTGGTCTGATAGGCAAACTTCAGGTCAGTGCCTGAGTTACAGCAAGTTGATTTATCTGAGCTAGCTTTCAATACTTATCTGTTACTTGCAGTGTACCCACAACAACCCACTGCTAACTGTAACTAGCAAAATATTCAGGAAGATTTAGGGAAAATATTTAGGGAAGGAAATAAATTGTTCTAACATTAGTGATATATCTGAAGTGCTAGAGATATCCAAGTTATTTTACACCTGTTGAATGATCTGAGAGCATCACACAGTCAGTGTGACAATGGTGAAAGTGAGAGAATTCTTGCTGCTAAATTGGAGTTTGACAGATGGGTTGTTGGATAAGGAATTGTCCAAATGTTTGTGCCCAAAGAATTTGTGAGGTTCTATGGACTCTCTAATATCACAGTTTTGAGCTGAAGAACACACACTGTCCTTACAGCTGCAAAGAGGAAATCAACTTCTCTCTCCCTCGGACATAACTTGAAAGATGCAGCAAAAACAAGTCATGGGGATTACGGGGATCAATTTAGTAGCAACAGTAGCAGTTAGAGATACAATGGAATTCATCGAAGTGTGTAGGACAGTAATGAAATATCTGATGAAAAGAGAGGGTCTGTTCAAGCATGTTGGTTTATTTTGCATCTTGACAGGGAAAATGTTGGGTTCTTGCTCAGCTTGTCATGCTTAACCTTAACTGATTTTTTCCCCCTTTTTATTATTTTCATGAAACAGAAGGAAAATGTAACATGACCATATTTAAATGATGTCTTCTAGAATTCACAGAGTAAGAAACACTGCATAAATTAAATAATTCTGAAGAGAAACTCATACAGCGTATGTCCAGCAGGCAGTCTCTTTGTAGGGTTGCAGAGTAGATGATGCACTGTGAAACCACAACTCAGCTTTTGCTGTAGAAAATAACCATGCTCTAGGACAAAAACTGTTGTTTGCTGTCACCCCAAAGGAGAAGTGTGACAGGTTTCCCTGAAGTAGTCTGGTCAGGCAAGTATGTTCCCCAATGTTTTTGTACACTGATGTTCACTGGAAGGCACTTCTGTGGTTGTATATTCTAGAGAATACGTTAAGGAGCTGGGGTAATCAAGATAGCCGAGATCTTCTGCAGAAATATTTACTAAATCATTTGGTGAGGAGGGCCTAGTTGCTTTTTGTTTAAGTTAAAATAAAGTACAAATTAAAAATGCTTCCACACTATCTAAAAGAGACAACATATTTATCAGTATGTATAAAATAAGAAAGGCAAGAAGAACAGCAGGAAAAGTGGATGTTTTTCTCCTGGGTTTGCGAGTTAAGTCAACTCAGTAAGCAGCTGAACCAGCAGCACAGAGGAAGAAGCCTCTGTGCAGACATAGATGAAAAGAGCAAGAGTTCCACTTTGCAGTGTTATAGTTCTGCTTGCCCATCTTCTGTAAAACCAGTTGACTTGAATAGACTGTCCTGACAGAAATTCTGTCTTCCTGCATAACTTATGCTTCAGGTAGCATCCGCTAGTAAGTACACTTGATGAAGCTTGAGTACATTTCCCCATTGTATCTGTCTTAATGTAGTGAAGGAACTAAAATCCCTCTCCTAAAACCTATTTATTTTCGCCTTATTGTAATAATATTCTGCTTTTCTTCCTAATTGAAAATAAACATAATTTCACTTCTCTATGTATTTAAAAACACTTTTCTACATGTAAGCAAAGGTAATTTCTTTTTAATAAGCATGTGATAGAGCTAGAATGTATAAATCAGGCAAGCTTATGGACACATAAGCCCTTTTCTGACATCTAAGTGAAATTTTCTGCATTTGACTTGGTAATTGACATCTTTTTACCTCCACAAGCATAAACCCCTCCATATTCCACTCCTCTTTTGCTATTTATTTAATGTCTAAAAAACACCATGGCATTATGCTTTTATCCTATGTTCATCTGTGAGTTATCATAGAAATTTATGCACCTTATTACTGGCACTTCATTAAGCAAAGCTTTAGTCATAGACCTGACTGGAGCTGTTATTTTGAGGTGACATCTTTTCTAAAGTATGATAGGAAGTCGGGGAATCTGTCTGTGTTTAACCTACTGAGTCCAAAATATATTGCTCAACTGTTTATAGATACAGCTTCCTGTGTCTATACAGTCTATCACTCCATCTGTGTACTCATCTATGTGCTGTTACACAGCCACTGGCAGCTCAGACTACTTATTAGGCACGTGATTTTGTACAGAAAGTGTCAAGATTTATTTTATTTTTCACCCTGTAAGATGCAATGAATACTTACCTGCCAATGTCTGGAAATGAAACTAATTTTCACTCTTTCTAGTAGTAAGTTGTGCTTACGAGTGTTATTTGCTCTTTGATGTAATTATATTAATAATTTTACTGATTTTGTTCTGTGTTTTATAAAGTGAGGGGTCAGTTTGCTGTTGCTTTGGTCCATATATTCTGGGCTAATAGTACTCTTAATGGTAGCTTTTAGAGCTTGTATGCAGAGTGCGGGAATAGTGAAATTGAATAAGTAACATATATCTGAAAAGTAATGTGATACTGACATGGAATTTAAAGCAGAACTCTGCATGAACTGTCTAGATGCTGTCATCCTGTGACTGCTGCATACCAATGTACCACTTGGTGGTGCTAAAAATGCTAAGAAAATACCAGATGGAAGGTGATACTATTTAATTTTACCATGCTTCACCTAATAGCTATTTTGTGGGTGAGAAACAGGACAGAACTCTCCTAAATGCCACAGAAAAAGAGAAACAGTCTGTTTAATATAGATACAAATTTAGCTGGATCTAAATCCCCAAAATGGAGTTGAGTCATCTCTCTGAAGAGTCAGATCTGTTTTCCACTACTTGTGTTTTTACTGCCAGAGTTACTGCTGGTCAATCATTCTGAAACTGATCTGATTAATCTGAGAGTTTCAGGTTTATTTCATAAATTATGTTTGTACAGAAAGTCTGTGTTATTGTTCTCAATTCAACAAATAAAGAGAAGATTGTTTTCTAACTAGAGAATCAGTTGTGTTTCCAGGAGCTACAAAGGACAAGATGGATTATTTTATTTATAGTCTACATGAAAGAATTTTTTTTACATGATATGAGACAGTCACAAAATAACTTATATACTGTATACGCAATACATACTTTTGTGTTGATGATACATATAGAAAAATAGTAGAATTTAGAAATTTTCTTACTATATCACTTACTCCTAAAGTACTCTGATGACAAATTCATTTGACTAGATGCAGTTATGCAAACACACTAAGGTAATGTAATATTTTTACAGATTATTTTACAGCATACTGAATGTACTCTTTATTAATTAATTACTTTAAAAGTAAATGTTCAGTCATTTAGATTCTTACCTTGTTTTAAAAGTTACCCCTGAGGGTATCAGTCTGTGATATTCATCAACAATAACTAAAAAAGGCATTTTTTAATTTTTTTTTTTTCCCCACAGATCAATAAAATAAATGTCACACCATAAATGCAGGGAAGAAGTGAAATGTTGAATGGATTGAATGTCTGCCAAACTTACTGATAGATTACTGGTAAAACTGAATTGTAAGTTTTCTCAGTCTGATTGGTTACATGAAAAAAAAGCTATTTAAACAAATGAAAAGGTATCAAGTGCGAAATGTATTCTGGAAATATTCTGAATCAGAAAGCAATGAAACACTCCATCATGGTTCAAACTGTCTATAAATATGGATTAAAAAAAATGAAAAGTCTTAAAGTCAACATCTCGTTGTATGTGGCAGCAATCAATACCAGTAAGAGTGGCAATAAGCAGGTAACCTGTTCTTAAAATCCTTTTTTTTTAAAGCGTTAACCCAGATAGAATACTTAACTCTACACATCTTAAGCATTTCTTATTGTGAACTAACTTCTTAAAGAAACAGTAGGCAAAAACATAGGTTGGGTAATATATACTGAATGCAAAGAATAAAATTGCTAGTGAGTTGTGGCAGAGATAATTTGGGCCTGGTCAGTGTTAATGCAGTTGAAGATCTGGGAAAAGACCTCATGTCTTCTCTCAGTCTGGAATTAAAACTGGACAGAGAAGTTAGAATTTGCTGGGTCAGGCTGTTAGATCAATGCCAACTGTCTCTAGTTTTGAAAGCTAATTCTGCAGTCTGAACAGTGCCTGATACTGTAAGTGATCACAGACAAAACAAACAGTACTTTGAAAACAAACTTGAAGCAAAAACTGGGGTGAGTAAAGTTGTTTGAAAACACGGAAGCTGGGTAAATGTAGAGGTTTGTGTTATTTAAATTTGTTTTGTTATAAACAAAATTGAAACAGAATGGTTAAGCCAGAAGGATCCTGGACCTTCTGGCTTAACTGCAGCCACAGTTGCTAACCTGATTGTAGCTGCAACCACAGAGGTGTTACCCTGCCCAAGAATGTTGTTTTCAATGAACAGTTGTAGGTTGCAGTAGAGCTGTGAATTTTGAGCAAATTTAAGTTTTCTTGCAGCTTGCCTGTGGAGAAAGGGAGAGCCAAGGTTCTTGGAGCAGGTAAAGCAGGACACAGAGAGAGAGAAGACATTTGGGTTCTAGAAGCATGCAGTATGCTCACAGTCCCAATAGCCCAGCTGGAGTTTCTGCCTGTAACAGTTTAACTTGGCTGGCAGCCAAACACCACACAGTTGCTTGCACACCCACCCAAGGAACAGGGGAGAGAACTGGAGGGGTAAAGGTAAGAAGACTCATAGATTGAGATAAGAACAATTTCATAATTGGAATAAAATAAACTTAAAATAGTGATGATGATGATGATGATGATGATGATGATAATAATAAGTGTAAATGAGTGATGTAGAGTACAATTGCTCACCACCCATCAATAGTGAACCTGGAGGAGTGAAAAGAAACCCCGAACCAGAAACTACAATCCCAGAAGAATGAGCCCAAGCAATTCCTGAGACAATCCCCCTGGTTTCTGGTTAACCCTTGTTAATACACAAAGTAATGTGAAATGGAATATCTTACTGGCACACCCAAATGCCAGTTCTTGGTTTTACTAACTACTACACTTCCTCCCTCTCAGTCCTTTGCACTTGCAAACTAGCAAAACATGATGTCCTTGTACATTATCAACATTCTTCTCATAACAAATGCCATACTGAAACCAAAACACAGTGCTTTCTAGCTACTAAGAAGAAAATTATCTCTTGGTAAAACCAGGGTACTGCCTTAAGCTTCTGCTGATTTTCTTTTTTCTGTTAATGCAGTAATTTTTCTCAGTCATAAGGATGTACAGAAGTACTACAAGCAGCAATGGACATCAGCGAGTTGTCATTGGGCCTCTGTGTTCAACGTCATTTGTAGTTTTAAGGCCTTTGTTATTATCCTGTGCTTGAATTCTCTATCAAAGGAAGATGTACCTAGTAGCAAGCTTCAGTTTTCAGAAATTCTCTTAAGTTGATAACAAGCCTAAAAAGCCAGGACTGGGGAGAGCAAATTTAGCAGATGGCAAAGTTAGTCTAAGGCCTGTGACATGCTGCTATTGACAGCAACACTATTTTTAATGGGCAAAAACACTTAGTATTTTTTTTAGACCACTAGTCAAATAGTGTATTAGATCTCTACCAAAAGCTTGACTTTCAGTGATTCCTCAGTATCAACAGTTAACCTAAAAGCAAGATCATTGTATATCATAGGTTTATAGTTCCTTTAGAGTGTATAATTGATCCATTCTCCTTCTCTAAATTTTTCATGGACTATTTCATATTTATATATTTTTGCTTCAAGAATTATTTTTGAATAATTTTTTGAGAGTATGTGTTGACACTTTAAAATCTGTGAAGACACTGCATTCACCTTCCATAAAGTATGGTTTGGAGATTTCATACTTCAGTGTCAGAATGATGATGATTGAATGAAACTTCACAAAACAAGTCAGTATCTATCTTAACATTTAACTTTCTTGGATACAATTCAGGCTGCCATTCTACCATAAAGGCTGAGACAGCTTTTTTTCACATAAACAGCTAAAGTGTTTTTTATCTATTTACAGCAATTGTGACTATCCATACAACAAACCAGGCACTTATTCACCACTTTAGGTGGAATAACTGTCACCAAAAGCCAAGGGATTCTGATTTTGAATTGACTAAGACCTCTCTCTACAACTTCTTTTAGTTTTAATCAAATAACAACTAAATGTGTATGTGAATTTATATATTCCATATTCTGCTACAGAGAAAGTCCAAAATGATAAGTAAAGAATAATTATTTTATTTTATTTTATTT
>NW_010323997.1:0-19400 GCF_000700745.2 Antrostomus carolinensis
GTGATTCTGTAAATGTGTTTAAACTACTATAGTAGAATTTAAGCAAGTAAAGGATTAATGGTAATACTATAAACAGAGGACAGATCAGTGACGTATAGATACATTTTTTGTATAGATGTTCACCCATTTCTTAAAAGTAGGCTTTATCCAATTATTTTTGAATGTGCAGTGGTAAAGGGTACTCAGTCTGTGTTGTATATTTATGTTTAGAATGTTTTCTCTCTACTGTCTTTTCTCTGGGTCCTACTTTTCAAGTGCACTTAATATGTCATTTGTATTTAAAACACATACAGATTATGGGGCAGGGGTTATTTTAAGCTATGAGATCAAGATGTAAGTACAACTCCATTATACCATAAATCCATAAATTGTGATGCTACAGGTAGGCTGGTGGCCACAGAACTCATGCACTTTTGAGTTTTCAGAAGAGATCTGGGTTAGAATTTACAGTCTTTCAGGCAATCTTTTAAGGCAGTATAGAAGCAACTATTAAATTCATTCAGGGATCTGCTCAGAGATCTGCTGTAAGCACTGCACGCTTCCATAATATAGACACTGAGTAATAATATTTGTATGTTTCCATCAGCAAATCTGTATGCAATACTGAACAGTTTTGTCATTGCAGGCTATTTTAAAAGCAAGTTTCATTTTGCATTAAAGGCTGGAACCATAGCCTCAAATTGTCCAAGCTTTGCAGGAACTAAAAATAATCAGAAAAATTTGAAGCTTGATCTACTGTCCCTTCCAGCAGCTGTGAATAAACATGATCCTGCCAATTAACTAAGAGTTAATTCTTACTAACTATTCTTAATAGGCTTTAAAGTAATAATATTACCTTCTACAACAAGGATGTGTGCTAATATTTAAAAACACAGCTTCTTTCAATGCTTTTCCATCACTGGGCTAGACAATTCTACTATCAATCCTATGAAATATGGAGACTATTACTCTACACATTAGACTGAGAAGTTATTCTCACTTTATAGCTGCCTAGGAATAAAGGTTATTCATTATAATATCTCAATGAGAGCCTCAAGAGTGGGCAAACACGCCCTCTGTTACCTATGAAGTAACACACCAGAAGAGCTGACAGAATGGTCCCATGCAAGAGGCCATAACCGAAGGTGTTACATGGCTGTGGAGGCCCTTTTCCAGGGAACACTAAAATGACCAGGTAGTCCTTAAGCCAAGGCCAGAAAAAATGTTATTTCACCCAAGATCTGATTAGACTATTACTGTAGAATTGGAGGTGCAAACTGATAGGAAGCTTGCATGCATGTCTGAAGCAAGAGAGTTGAAGCTTTTCTCCTGAACTATTTCTTGGCACAAGGGGGAGGTCTTGCGCCTTTTCTTCTAGTTCTGTTTCCAGGCACCTCAGGGAAATGTTAGGTTCTCTGACATTAGAGCTGGGCTGATTTAAAGCTTGAATGCAGCTAAAAGAGATGGTGATGCCCGATTCCCCTTCCAAACATGGAATTTTGTCCCCTCCTGAATGAACATTAGTACTCATATGACCCCACAGTGAGTTCAATGTTAAATAGAAAAATAAACACTTTCTGTACAGTTTTTTTTCCATTTTATCTCCCTGAACCTGCTCACCTTGGGCTCAGACCACCAGCAGCCCAGGAGAAGGAATGTCACACCCCATAGCAGTCTCTGTTTCCTGCTTCTGCTTTCCAGCTCCAGTTCTTCTTTGTGCAGCTTCAGGGAATTGATCAAAAATAACCTAGAGGGGTGATGAGTATTCCTCTTCCCACCCCCTGGTGAGGTCAAATGCCCCCTTCACAGCTGACCAAACCTGCTGGGCACCATAGAGGCTGGCATTACTGCTGAATAAAATCTGCATAACTACACCCTTAGAGCAAGCCTGCAGTTTCACTCCAATTTGACAATAATGATTTATGAAGGCACTTCACTCCTTCCCACACCTTTCCTTGGGCTGTATGTTCCTGCCTCTGCACCATTCCCTGCATTATGCCAGCCCAAATGTTTGTGCAGATGGGGAGAGAATGAGGTCATGGAATTGATCTGGTTGGGAAAAAGTGGGAGCCAAAAGAACCTAGGAAGCCCTCAAGCAAAATAAAACAAAAATGAAAAACAAACAAACCGCACAGCCAATGCTGCCTGCAAAACTGCCAAATGGGAAGCCACAGCCTCAGAGCACATACAAGCTGTTACACATCCTTCACTCAGCCACGTATTTGCTTAAGACAGAATGAGGATGGAACAAGCTTGCAGGTTCTTCCAACATTTTAGGGCAGCAGACTTGCCTCTGTAGCTCTGCTCTTTAACACCACCCTATTCTGGAAGAGTGGAGAAGTGAGTGAAAACATTGCTCCCCTTTGTCTCATTACTGCAGCACTTGGCTTGCCTCTTTTTACTTTCTTTGGCATTCTTGTGCGTGTTGCTGTCTTTGGCGTCAATGGAAATAGTTGCACTGATTTCAGTGGGAGCTGGATTTAGTGGTGTGTCCGGGCTTGAGACCATCGTTAAAAATCCAGGGGTAACTTTTGAAGAGTTGAGATTAAAAAATTACTCCCAAGTACGTCTCATGTTCATGTGCTTGCTTTCTTCAAGCCTTTTGGGCTCACTTTTCTGAATTCTACTGAGCTGTCAAACAATTGAACCAAAATGATCCTGTCTTTCTATCCAGAGTTGTAGTCAGGGTGGCTGAAAGGAAAATAAACCCTGTTCCTCTTTGTCCACAAGACACGGAGAGACTTAGTGATACAAAGTCAGATAAAGCATTGTCCACAGGTTGGAAAGTTGAAAACCTGCACATACCACCTATCATGTTTCTTACAAATTAAGAGATAAACGACCCACAGAAGCTGCGAGTAAGAAATAAAGATAGATTTCTAACTCTTTAGGGAAATACACTTTTCCAGAGAATACCATATTTTTTCCAGATTAACGGCAAGGGGAGTTAAGAATTATTCAGGGTCTATTTTTAATTGAGGTCCATCCACAGGTATGGTTACTGACATACAAAGAACTATGGTTTCATATAATGCTTTGATATGTGCATGGAGTTTTCTTTCTATCTTATAATCTGAATAATTCACGTGGTACTTTTATTTCATCATAGTTATTTACATATTAATATTATTGAGTATCATGTTGTAACACATGAACCAGGGCTTCTTGACTAGATTTTTTGTTTACTTGATTGTGCCTCAAAACTAAGTATTGCTTGCTCCTATATTTTCAAAAACATAGATATCAATTGCTTAATGATCTTTTAGATGGTTTCTGTTAGACAAGAGGCTGGGGCTTAGGCAATCTGCATCCATTTCTGACTCCACCACAAAAAGCCCTCTATGATCTGGTGCTCTCTGTTTTCCAGTTTCCTATCTACGGCAGCAACAGCAGAGATAAAGTGCTGCATTTTAACCACAGCATCATGTAGACTTGCTCTGAATAAAGCTTTCATGATCCTCTTTGACTACCTCCAACCTAATCCATACTAATGAGCCCCTGACTAATAGGTCCAGAAGAAACAAATCAGAAATACATACACTAATTTATTTTTTCCCATAGCAGAATCCTGAGGGTTGTTTCATTAATATGAAATTGAAATAATGGACATAAAGGAAATAAAAATTAAAAATGGAAGAAAGAAACAGCATAAAATACTTCAGAAGATGCAGCCAAAAAAATTCTCTGCCTGAAAATATCCTAAGCAGGGAAAGTAAAAGAGGAGTTAAATGATGAAAATAGGGAAGAAGAGTTTGGACTTTCAGTCAAGATTCATAAACAATGTTTTGCTTTCAAAAATGAGCCCAGTGCATGAGCCTAATCCTATCCCCAGTATGGCAAATGAGCAGTTGCTCCAGATTTCTACTAAAAAGGAATAGTCTTCTGTTTTGTCAAGTGAACTAAAAGTTGGGCATGTGTAACCAAAATTCTTCAGAGATAGATCACATCTGTGGACAAATGCATTAGTGCACAAATAAGAAAATGTCAGTAACTGCCAAGAAGGAACAGCCTGTCAGCAAAGCAAAAAGGTGGTCTAACATGAAGCAAAAAAGAAAAAGATTAAGAAAGAAATTACAGCCTCCTAAAAGCCTGCAAGTGACTTCGTTTTCACATATAAAGTTAACCAGTTACTGAAAACAAAGATGTAGCAATCTTACAATATTATGATTATTATGATTCTTAAAAAAACAGGAAAAGTAGACTTACATCTCTTGATTGCTGCTCTTATGGATGACAAGGGTCCTTGGCTTAATGAAGAAAAAAAAATTATTATAATGTGGTTAATGTCTCAAAGAGAAAACTAAGTAATATCACGCAGAAATTCCCCAAACATTGCAAAGAGTTTACCAAGTGCATTTTTCCCCTAGGTTGTTATCTTATAGAAACTGGTCCAAAACTCCTGGAGTATACAACCATACCCAACCCCGTCTAATGAAAACCAGGTTACAGCTTAGCTGCAAGACTCTGCAAAGACAGAAAGCCAAATTTTAAAACCATTTTCTTCTCTCAAATCTGTGTTGCAGTTCACATTCTGCCTCATTTGACAGGAAAACTTGGAGAAGAGCCCATGTGGGTGTGCACATTCTCAAGACTATAAGCATTTAATGACTTAACGTTCTTGTAAATAAATCAAACTTACATAGCTGAGTAAAACCCTACAGCCCCTTTGCTAAATATTCTTAACAATTACTTAACAACTTATCTTCCCTTTCAGTTGAGATTGCATTTTTCAGTAATAAATTGGTGGGTGGGGCTAGACAGGAAGACAACATGATCAAAAATTTGTTGATACACAAGGACAGAAAAATGTTTCCTTTTGCCAATTCCTCTGTTTTCTTGGTCAGACTAAGCTTTCTGCTGCCTCTTTTTCAAAGGTCTTATTTAACAGATATAGCAGCCCTTACTATTTTTGCGGGTAAAAATCAAAACTAATTTGGGATTACCATTTTCAGAAGTGTTGCTAACTTGAAGAGTGGTATTAATAATGTTATTAATAACCTGTCATTTGTGCAAAGCTGCAGAGAAGATTAAAAAAAACCCCAAGCAACACAACTACTTCAGAAAATTATTTTTTTTCTCTTTTTTCTTATTTGTAAAAACAAAACAGGTAAAGCTTACTTGTTGGTGAGAAGCCTCTGGAAGTGCTGAATAGTCTTTTTAAAGGTTGAAAATAAATAACTATAACTGTTTTAAATTAACAGACTATTTTAATTACAATAGAAAGGTATACTAATCAAGCCTTTCCAGAAACATTCCACCACAGCCTGAATCAGCGGTGTAAGAGCAGGGATGTCAGCACAGGGAGGGCACTAGCGTTTGAGCACGGCTCTCACTCTGCCTTGCAGCAGGCGTGCAGCACGCCAGCTCCACTGGGGATCAGTTTAGCTCCACATTGCACTTCCACTGCAACTGCTGATGGCTGCAGCTACTCCAGTGGGATGAAGAATAGGGGGATTTGGAGGAGAGAAGAAAGAGGCAGTCAAAAAGGATGTGGATGAAAAATATCCTCCCTCTACAGCCATTCTGAAAACTAATTAAGACTAGAAATGAACACTGCCCTGGCTGAACTGTTTTCTGAAATAGTTTGGCTAGTCCATGATAAACAATGCCTATTTGTCTGGTTTCAGAAATGGTTCACGTGTGGCTTGGCCCCTACCCACACAGCCAGCAAAGCTGTGGTAGAAAACATTTCTATCAGTCATATTTCACTGTGCATTCTCAGCAGAAAAGGATTCTGATTTTCCTTCAAAATGCCCCATCATAACGTAGCCTTATCTTAAGAAACTTTTAGTTGTATGTTCCTCACAGATGTGCCCCAAACCCCTTTTTTTCTTCCTTGGAACTCAAGTGTCTTTCTTTTGGATGTTCATTTTTGAAGCTTTATTCTTCTGCTTTCATTGCTGTGAATAACTCCTGTACTTAGGGTTTTATTTTAATCACATTTAGTACCAGACAGGAAGGAGACCAAAGTCTGGTAACATGAATCTGAAATCTTTTGGAGTAGCAAAAACTTTCTATGCTCAGAATTCAAGATTTACTTGAGTTTTATATCAGGAAATTAGGAAAACTACTGAAGTATGGATATTCAAGTATCAGTAAGAACCAAAAGGAACAAGTTATGTTCTTCTGCTGGCAAGAGCACTTTGACCTATTGCAATCTGCCTCAGAATCTGATGAGCACTTTCAGATATGAGCAGATATTTTTGGCTAGAAATCATAGGAGTCATCATATAGGCAAAAGTTCAAGTTTTGCCTCAGGCAACATGAGGAACGAAAGGATAAAGAAAACAATTTTAAAATCAAAATGCAAAGAACAAAGAAGCAAAAGCTTTCACATAACCAACCTAGTGAAGTATGGATACATCAAGAGCAAGACAGTTCAAGTATGCAACTATCTGTGTAATTTAGAACCCAGGGTAACATGGTTCTGTTAGAAAATTTATGAGCTCACAGGCAAAACAAGCTGTTAGCAGATAGTTTTTCTTTGCCACTTTCCATTAACAGGTCACCCATTAACAACCTTTTGGCAAAACACCACATTTCCTACCCCCAGGACACTTGGATTCACATTTAGCTTGCAATAACTTAAGGCTTTTAAAAACATGGAAATGACTCCAGCAATTTAAATAAGATGCTGGTTTTGGGGCACCTTGTGATTTTGCCCATACCTTCTGCTAAGCTAACCTCTCCCTGCAACCATTTCTGGTGTCTTGTCCTGTCTTGCAAAGAGAGAAGTGATAAGGTTACTAATATCCTCCTTTGCTTCACAGTTAATGATACATTTTCTCTCAAGCCATCCAAATAATTAATATAACCAAATCAAATTCTCCTATTTGATGAGGTAGGAGCTGCAGCAATTATTGTACTAGATGGAGTCCCTGCCTCTTTCCCATCTCCTCCTGTCCATAAGGCACACCAATGAACCAGAGCACACACAAAATCCCCACAAAAGCATATGTCAAGGAAAAATGGTGAGGGAACAAGTTCAATGCATATGTGACCTCTGGTCCTGGTCCCAGCACAAGTCCCCCAGCAGTTACATCAGAACACCTGAGGAGACAGCATGACAATAACCAGCCCTGGGAGTCCGGGACAGCAGCTCCTGTGTCACCCTGCAATGTATGTAAGCAAAGTCCAAATTCATATTGCCAGAATAAACCCGAGCAGACAGCAGGAAGGAGGATCTTGCAGAATATTAAAGACTGTTGATAATCATTAGCTCCAACACCACCCCAGATATACCTAATATGAAATCACTAAGTATGCAAACTATTCATCTATCCACCACACGATTTACCATGCAGGAGTGGACAACTGGAGTAACCCCTCTGACATCTGCAGATTTATCCTAGACATCACTCGCTGTGAATTTAAAGCACAAACTTTGTTTCATTTCCAGCTAAGGCAGCAGCTTCGTTGAGCTTCACCTGCCAGCCCCTCAAAACCTAACCCATCTCTGTTGTGCCCTCTGGACACCCAAACAAACCCACTCAAATAGGTTCAGAGGGTATCTGTAAGCTCTGTACCTGCTATGCTAAAAGCAGCTGGGTACTTTAAGTCAGCAGTAAAATGAAAAGGGTCCCATGGGTCACCGTTTCTGAAAGATAAAGAACCTGGAGTGGTGTGTTTGAAGATGTTAAACATCTATTCACTCTTCTTGGCAGGCTTTATTCTAGGTTTCAAGGACAGGTTTTCTAAATATAAACACTTGAGGAAAACACTACAAAAACTTATTTTAGGTCTGTGTATTGGGGAAATAAAATTGCCACAAACTAGACTGAGCAAGGAGCTGTAACTGTTTCAGGGAGTAAGCGCACTTACTGTGTATAAACCATGGTCTCTCTCTCATTAAGGGCTCTGCTCTGACACTTTGACTTGCACCGAGCAGTGGCTCTCTTCAGACACAACTTCAGTGTAGCTACAGTATTTCTCAAAGGCCCGCTCCTGCGGGGCGACTCCTGACCCAACACAGCCACTCTGCGAGTATCACTCACCTGAACAGTCCCCACACAGCAGAGCAGGGGAGGTGCTGCTCCAGTGGAACAAAGCTCAAATCACACAGGCATCTCTGAGCGAGCAGGCAGGGGTTTGCGCATGTGTGGAGCAGGACAGCATTTCAGTCACACGTTACCCGAGCAAAGAGGCTAGGAGGTTCTGGGTTACCTGGTCACCCACACATCTTTTAGCTGTTTCAGGAGTGGCTCCAGCCAGCTGAGGGCACCTCACAGACACGTTCCCACCAGCTCTGGTGAGCCAGCTCTGCTCCTGAGCACAAACAGGCAGGGGAGCGCTGGGCTTCACCTGCCTCTGGAGAGCACAGGCAGGTACTGGCTTGTGACTGCTCCCTCCTGCCTGTGAACATATCCGTAGCCATTCAGGTGGGTCTCCCCAGGCTATCTACAGTCTCTGCCCTACGGGTTGTGGTACTGCTTGGGATACAAAAGACATCCCAAACCTGCCACAGCATCTCTCCTTCATCCACTGTAGGAGACCAACTGGAAGAACAAACAATCTGAACAGATAGTTTTGGCATCATGGCTAACTTCTAATCCCCTGGAACAAAGGACTGTTTGCTCACAGATGCAGCCGATGGCAGGAGACTTGATAAGGGAATGGGAGGAAGAGACCCCCCCAAGCCTTTCTGGGAAACATCTCACTCAGAAGAACAATGGATATAAAAGGGGAAGGAAAGTGGGAGAAAAAAGAAGAAGAAGAACAAGAACAAAAAAAAACTTCCAGACAAGCACTCCTACCAGAGACCAAAGAACTCCCCTGTTGGCTGGACCAACCTGGACCAGTGATCTCTGTCATATTCATCCTCTCTCTCTCTCTCTCTCTTCCAGTAAGTAACACAAGGCCTACATCTCATATACATGGCAAATATTATGCATTTCTGCTACCTAACTCCTTATTGACAAAACTCATTGTGAAATAAAAGTCTCTGTTTGCCTGCGGACCTCATGTGTTGTGCACACCTTATTCCAACCAGGAGAATTGGCGAATCTGAGTCATGTTTCCCTCTCTCCTGCTCCAGGAAAACTTTATGGGCAGGAGTCCAGGACTTCCCACTTTTGTGCTACGGTAAAGCTTTATGGGCAGGAATCCGGGATGTGACATCCACCTCCACCAGTCTCCCATTCTGTGGCTTGTATGGGATTCCCAGCAGGAACCAAGGAATCCTCCATGATACCTGCTCCCTTTATCAGAACCGAGACCTTTGGTTTCTTTATCTAAACTGACAAAACAAGGAATATTCTACAGGAAAACTGATTGCACTTCTTTCATACATCACTCTAAACATACACAAAAGTCTCACGAGGAAAAAAAAATTAGGAAAAAGAATGATCACTTGTTCTAAAAACCAAATATATTGAAGCATATGCTGCAAACTCTCAAAATGTATCCTTCACAACATGTTATACAAAGCTTTTCTTAAGGTATCAGCCCTTAGGTTCATACACCTGTGTGAAAATTTTAAAATATATGTTTAATTGTGATGGCTATTGACCCTGTCTTATGCTCGTATGCACGCACATAGACAGAATAAAAAAAGTTAAAATGTTGCTATTTTTAATGTCTTGTGACTTCTTGGAATGTGAGCCAAGAATTTTTAAATAGCTGATGTTGAAATTACTGTGAGGCAAAACACTAGTTTAATACAAGGCATCATATATTCAATTCAGTTACTTCAGAAATCACGCTACCTTTATAACAGCCTGTGTACTAAAATGTAACATTCTCATAATTTATTAGAAAACCACTAATATTATTTAGAAGACATTATTCCAAAGACAAAATCTTTAAAAAGCCATCTAAATTACTTCACTGCAGACTGAGTCACAGAAATATGTTAGTAATTTTATAGTTAAATTAAGGGTGGTGCAAAAGATCAGACTCACCACCACCCTGATAGCAGGCCAAAGACAGACCTATTAGCTTAACCAAAAAGCTCCCAAAGCTAGGACAGAAGAGTCAGCTACCCCATCTTCATGATATGGATGCAATAGACAGAACTGTATTAATCCTGTGGATTAAGTGAATCTACACTGAAAATGTATGAATACACAGTGATCAGCCTCTTAAAAGCCTCAACTGCAGAGGGCTCCCAGTCCTCTAACTGATATGGGTAAATTAGATTATGTGACACACGGATTCCAGGTGCAGTTTCCCCTTTAGTGTAAGAGAAGTGAATACTGTGCAGCCAGTACTCCCACCTTCTCCACACTCCCATTTCCACCAGCTCTCTAGCGTTGGTGCTGACATGGTCACAAACCTGCTGGATCAGCCCCGTGATTTTGCTAACAGCAAACAACCCCATCCCAAACATCCCGATTAGTTTTCAGCCAGACAGGCCGACTGCTCCAGCTGGCTGCAGAGCCACGTGAGCACCAGGATGATGCTGGAGAAGCGGTAGGAACAGACAGCCAGGGAGGCCAGCAGTTGTCCTTGGGGTAAGCAGCTCAGCCTCTACTCACAAAACCAAACCTTAAATTTGTGACTCCGCAGCTAATCTGACAACAAATCACCAAATGCTGGCTATGTATTGGGTCAGCTGTTCCTCTCACCCTTCAGTATCAGTTGATAGGGTTTTTTTTTCTTCTTTCTTTCCTGTTAGTGCTGGTCATCCAGGTTGTCTCACTGGGAGATCAGACAAGCACCAGAAAAAACACCTGTCAGCAGCCTGGCACCACAGTGGTCTGTCTCTCTGTAAACTGAGGATACACTCTGGACTTCTCTGCTAAATCATGGGGTACTGTCATGGCCCTGTGGATAACAAAGGCTAATAAAGACCTAGTAACCTAAGAAATCACATGCTCAATAGTACTAATCTCATCATCTAGGAAATCAAACTCACCCGGGTACAACTTTATTTCTCTCTTGGGTGCAGCCCCAAGAGAAAAAAATCCTGAACCAGTAATTAAGTCCAGTGACAATTCAATCCTCATCACTATGCTGAGAATGTCTACTTCTGCATAATTTAATGAATGCCGCAACTGCGACTTCCCCCTGTCTGGACCAGTGAGGATGTAGTTAAGAAGCAGCTAAAATCCAGCTGCTCAGCTAATTAAAACAGCTCACGTTGATCAGCATGGGGAAATCCTTTCAGGAACTGGTCTCTAGCCGTTTCTTCAACCACTTATTACATATTCATGTGCTTGTCACTGTCATACTTGGGGGATCATATTTTAGCAACCAAACCTTCAATTTTAAGGCAGAACACGGGCAGGAAGTCAAAGCAGATCATGGCAGCAGATGATAACATTTCACACTCCAATTCTCACAGCAAACTACAAGTCATGAGGTTGCAATAGCTTCCACACTTAATAATGCCCAGCTTAGATCTTGAAGTTGAAACATCTCCCAAATTTTTCATGAATCTGAGTCAATCAGCTCCTGTGCACCCTGAATTAACTCTTTCCTGATCCATAGCTACAGACATGCTAGATAGATTTCCCCTAGCCTTTTCTTTCAGACAACAACTTGAGCTGAACTGCACCTTGCCCTCGAAGATGACTGTAAGAACACACTCATTCCAGAAAGGTAAATCCTCAGAGTACGATTCATGTAATTCTCAGTCTTCATTGTATATTGACTGATTTCAGCTCCCAATAAAATGTACGTTACAAGAACAGAAAGCTCTGCTTATTGGAGAGTTTGGCCCTTTTGTAACAGCTAAGAAGATTCTCCTCTATGCCACCTATCCACATATTTTTACTCATGTTGCGATAAGCCTGCTAGTATGTTTTGATTAAAATTAATAAATACTATTTATGCTTTAATGACAATTTAACCTTGGTACTAAATATTTCTAGCAGTAGAAAGCACCTATAATTTTAATAATAGCATAACAGCTATGTAGCACTGTAAATGTAAACACAAGTATCACTGAATTGTCATAGTGATAGTGACAGGTTATTTGGGCCCAGCCAGCAATATATTCAGACACAGAAGTAAGGGTTAAAAAAACTGAAGGGAAGAACCAGCTTTTACAGATAAAACAACTTAGCTGTAAACCGCAGGTTCTTCTAATGGAAATTCTTTACCGTTAAAATCTATGTAGTTTCTGTATTTGCAAATGGAGAAAGATGACAGTGCCCTACTTCTACAGTTAAACAATATGAAACAAAGCTTGTTTCTGAAGAATGGCTCTTTGGTTCAATTATTTGCAGTAGCATTTCAGTCAGTAAATCAAAGCCCTCTCTGGCCACTGACAGGACATTCTGCTTGCTTTACACATCTCACTACATCAAATACAATCTGGTAGCTGAATGAGCTCCAGAACCTTTGTAATTGACATCACAGATTAATAAAACCCGGTTTAATCATGAAGGATGAGCAGGACAAAGGCATAAAGAAAACCTGTTGATCAGGACCCGCAGGATTCAAGATATCTTAACAGGGCTTTAATAACTATTATAAAGTATGGATAATAGATTTTCTTCAAATAGTCTGTGTACTTCACAGGACATAAAAGCATGGTGTTAAGGTTATCTTTAATGTTTTGTAAAAGGCAGAAGTGGTATGTGAATGTCCTCATTTGACTGGAAGCCTTAATAATGATTACTAACAAAGCACAGAATGCTTTGCTTTACAACAGCGAGTATCCTCAGTCCCTATTGAACCCGTTACCTCCAGATCAACAAAGAGAAAAAATAGCGCAGGCAGGGTGAAATCATCCAAAGTAGTCAAAAGATGGGTATCTTTCAGCTGCCTTTTTGAAAATATAGAGGCTGAGAAGCTTAAGAATAGAAACACAACAGAGCATGGCTCCAGAGAGGAAGGAGCAGGAAAAAAAGGGTGTTGGCTGCAAGGGTGAGAACTCAGCAGGACCCAGGGGATGCATGAGCTGGAGGTGAGAAATCTGGGGAACGCTCAGGGGCTTGCAAGCATACAGACTTCAAAGACTTCAGAGCATTAATCAAACCAAAGGAACAAAATATAGGTGTTTCTTATTTTGCCTAGATCTGTCTGTTTCCTCTGTAAAAGTAATCTGTAAAATATAGGCTCATTTTAATAGAATCATAGAATGGTTAGGGTTGGAAGGGACCATAAAGATCATCTAGTTCCAACCCCCTTGAGGAGGAAATTAGTGCATGTATGAGGAAGGAGTTCCTAAGGAATGCTGAGGCCTCTTAAGGCCAGGGGCAGATAAATAATTGAGTCCCAGTTCCAAGGGACAGTACCAAATAGCTTCTACACTCATCAGTTAAGGCAGTATCTGGATCTTGCCTAGCCAGAGATTAACAGCACACAATTCCAGCTCTGTAACATAAAAGCCAGCTGTTTGAGAAGTACTCAAAATATAAAGTTCAACCACAGGCACAGAAGTGAGATTGCAAGAAGTGTTTGATGCTGGTGTGACCTCCGTGCCAAAAATCAAGCCAAGCACCTTTGAGAATTTCAAAGTATGACAAGGGCCCATGCTGAGCTCTTTGACAAGTCCTGTCCCGTAGAATTTACATGCACCCTTTAGCCTAATTCAACTTCTTCGTAGGCCATCTGAGTCAAATAAGCAGCGTGAAATGTGCCAGAGTTTAAGCTTTAGCTGAGCGAGGAAACAAAAAGAATTTCCTCATTGTTTTAATTATAGGTGTATGTTGAGAGCAAAGATATTTCTTGTGAAGAGACAGTCTATAAAACTGATGTATTAATAAATATGCATCAAATATAGCAAAGTCTTAACTCAGTACTTAAAAACAAAACCCAAAATCCCTTCTACACTGTAAATGTGAACCAGCAGCCAAAAAATGTGTGCAAGAATATTACAAGATCATTCGTATAAAGAGACATACTGGCTTCAAACTGGCCATTTATGTTTATAAATAAAATAAAATGAATCATTTAACAAGCAGCAGAAACACTAAGTTTCAACCCTCCCATGTTAAAGCCTCACAGAAGTAAAACTATCTTCATATGTGATCACATCTTGTTCCAATGGACTGCTGACTCACCCAGTTACACCCTACAGTACATGAGGTCCTTGAACTTGTAACAGTGGCCCTTACAGAATGTACAGTGCACAGAAATTGTAAAATAAAATCTCATAACCACACCCTACACCAGACCTGTCTTTCCAGAAAGTTCCCTGCATGTACAGAAGGGGCATGTTTGCCTATACACTCTTCCCTTGCCCTTCCTCCAAAAACACTGAAATGCTTCCTTTTCTTCTCTACCACAGGTATTGACAGAGCTTTTAGTTACAAAATACAAAAAATGATTCCTCAGAAACTTGCACTACAAAACAACAAAGTGTACATTCATACATACATAGGTCTACAATGCTCACCTCCAAGTTCTTATATGACCTTAAACTGCAGTTGTTTTTATTCATTCACAAAGATCCAGCAACTCGGAAATTAAGGTCAACCATCCCCAATAGATACGCATCAAAGATTATTTTTCAAGTCTTGGAATTCTGATTCTACAAGGATGTAGGTAAGGCATAGTGTATAGGTGAAGGTAATATTGTTGTTAGTTCAAGCTGGGGAGAAACAGCCACGTTTTCAGACACCTCAGTTCTTTTCCAAGGGTGAAACAGAAGCATCAACCATCAGAGCAAAACAGATTTTTAAAATCACACACCTACAAAACCTGCATCTATCCCAAACACACTGCGAAACCCTGATAGGCAGGTACAGCACTGAATTTGCAGTAAAAGGACTCAAAATACCTACCTCATCAACTGAGAGAAGGCCTTTAACTGCTGGGGACACTTCTCCAGTGAAACAGATCTCTTCTTTGAGCAAGTCATCATGCAAACGTACTACGAGACAAGAGGAAATTCCATCCTCAATCATATACCCTGGCTGTCTTACATCGTGGACCTCAAATTATATGCCAAATCAGTAAATGCTGCAGCCTCTAATGGATGTTTATAGCTTGGAAGAAATAATCACTATCATCACCTTTCCCCACTCAACTAAATTTAGCTTCAGAAACAAACACCTTGTAGAACAGATTCAACCGGACCTTTCTGGAGCAACAGCCATAAGAAATACCTTGCCTAAGCACTTCACAGTCACAGAAATCAATGCCCCTCCCTAGCCTGTAAGAATCCCCAAAACATATAGCTTTTTCACACAGTCCTCCATGCACTTCAATCAATGCACAATATGCCATCAGGTAAATTAGGCAAAGGAAATTAAAAGCCACAAAGTATCAGGTTCAGCTTACTCAGGCAATTGAAAGGACACTTCATCTCTGACCTCTGACCCTTGATCTCAAATATTTACAAAGGCAGGCTTAGAAAGTAATATTAAAAAAAATAAAAATATAAAAATCTCCAGTGCAGCTCAAAGGCTCTGGATTCAGATAACATAACAGGTGATTTCTCTAACCTCCAGTCTCAGCAATGGCCTTAACTCCAAAAGCAGTAAATTGTTCCTGTCCTGCTCATGTCAGCCAACAACCTTATTCCCTCTCCCCTTGATAAAGTGCCTCTGGGTCTCCAAAAGCAACAGTGACCTCTTCCTTAAGACTGCCTAATTGATTAACACAATCTAGTTAAACCCCAAACAGCAGCATTTTAACTTTCTCAAGAAGCAGCAAAGCTGTAGGGAATGACAGCTCAGTCTCTTACACTACAGGATGTAGAAAACATTATATAAAACTGGGAGACAACAAGTTTGAAAGAGTCAAAGAGACTTTTCAGCATGCAACATGAGGTTAAACTGTGGCACTACTTGCCACAAAATGCTGTGGGTGCTAAAAGTGTATATGAATTAAAAAAAAAAAAACCTAAAGAAAATCCATTGAAGGCTATTAAATACAAAGCATCACCTCTCTCAGAGGCCCTGAGCCACAAAAATCCAGATGCTGACAGAATGGATGGATACTTCCCAATGCATACTTATTTTTCCTCATCTTCTTCCTTAGGTTTCTACTTCACACATAAGCAAAGACAGAATGAGAATACTGGAATAGCTGGACTTTCGGTCTGCTCCACAAAGGCCATTTTTATACCTTTAGTTGTCTTTCAGCATGGAGGGATGTCACCTGTCGGAAAGCTTTGCCATTTTTTCCAGTTACTTCAGTTGTTCTAATAAGATAAATCTTAAGATAAAAGGACAATTATTGGGTTGTTTACTTTTTAAAGACATATGAAAATCCTGATTTTTTTTTTAATGTGAAAATAATCTTTGCAATTTCTATTTTACACCGTCTGAGAACATTAATGATTTTGTTTTATATCGCCGTTCAAGTATATTTATATTACATTAAGCAAAATACCTGTTCAGCCTGTGCAGCAAGGCAGTTACCGCACTAAGAAGCACATTTTGTCAATTCAAATACTAACAGACGTCATTTAAAAAACTTACAAAAGACAGTATGGGAACAGTAACTGAAGGAAACACAAAGAACTGTGCCATCATTTCAGATCTGCCCTAGATGGAAAAAAACTAAAAGCTGTTTTTAACAGAAAGCATTAGTAATCTGTTCACACTGTAGAATGTTCATTTAACAGAACACATTTCCTTGTCAACAGCCACAGAAGGAAGAAGGTAGACTGGGCAGGAATGCAAATAATCTTCTGTCCTATACACCAGTAGGTGTGGTGACAAAGCCTCTCCTGCAGCTGTCATTACTGTACTTGTCCCATGATACTGTTCCCTTCCTCCCTAGCTGTCCAGCCACCTGTCAGGAGCACTACATGCTTTTAGCTATTCATGGACCTAGTATTTCAGAACAGGCATCAGAAACAAGGTAATAAAATAACACAATGGTCTTAAAAGCAGTTGCCCAAAAGAAACTGTGTTCTTGGGAAAGGAGGGAAACTTCCTGAACTGCTCCAATCATAAAATAATATCAGGATTGTTTGAACTAATATTAATACTAGATGCCAGTGCGTGAGGGGATGGGGAAGCAGAAATCCAGATGACACGGAATATGCAAATTATAATAGTAAAACCAAAGCTATTTCTTTCCACCAAGCCTTTATTCCAAGCAAAAAATATTGCATAATATACCATTAGATCACTGATGTACTTCTTTTGCTTGAACTAGATATTATATTGTAGATCAAAAGAGAGATTTAACAAAGTAATCATTGTTTGTAGTTGGAACACTATGATTAGATTTGGATCTTCTCTTTAATTAGAAGTCAATCTTCACCTCAAGCCTCAGAAGATGGGCATGTCCACTATACCCAGAACAGATGACAAACCTCTCGTAACAACTCTCCCAAGATTAAGATGTGGCTATGCATACCTATAAAGACCATACTTACATGAATAGTTTCCACATTTAGGGTTGCATGGTCTAATTTCAGTACTCTGTAGCAAGGGACCTACCTGTGATCTGCCTTGGTTGTAGCCTCCAAGAAAAAAAGCGACATGACTTTTTGTGTCAATGAATCTTAGTTCTCTTCCTGAAACTGAAATAGCTGGAAACAGATGCAAAAGCAGCTCATTCTTATCTACACTAAGGGCTAGTGCTAGCTCAGTAGAGCCTGTGTTTGTCACAGATGGCCAAAACTAGGATAAATTCCATACACAAAGATGGCCTAAATTCAAAGGGTGATACCTGCACTGAGCAAAATACAGCTTTTGAAAGGAGAAATTTTATAGGAAAATCAGAAATGCAACATCTCACAAATGAGAGGATCAGAGCGTAAAGTACAGCTGTGCAAGCTGCACAGCAAGCATTAGACAGAAATACTCTTAAGAAGGAAGAAACTATCAATGTGACAGGCCTCACTAGGAATATTTTTCCCCCATGATGTAGTAAGTACTCTTTCATGCTTTGAAAGAGTACTTGATCAACCATTTCAATGTTCAACCTGACAAATCAGATGCTTTTAAGGTAACCGATTACCTGTACTAGAATGATCTGTAGTCATCAAAGAATAACTCAATGAAATGATGAAGTAGGTGAGCAGTCCAGAAAAAGAGAACAAAAAAAGGAAGCAGTAACTATCTCTTCTCTCTTGTGCATATCAGAGTGAGAAGCCATGGAAACCAACACAATACAACCGCAAACTGAGCTTTCCCACTCAAATTCCAGAGGTGAAGGAAAATATAGATACTGACCCAAGCCTAGATAGAAGCCTACACAAATCCTTAGGGGAATAAACTAAAGCTGAAGTATCAGCTCCAGCGCTCTTAAAATATCAACATTAAATTCTTTCAGAGAGAACTGAACTACTACTGCTTCTGAGCTGGAAGTTTACAACCTGCAGAGTCTGCCTCCACAGCCCTGACCCACATCCCATAAGCTTCCCTCAGCAGCTCTTCCTTTTCCCCTCTTTTCTTTGAGACTATTACGAATACCTTTGGAAAGAGTTCTCTTTCAGCCCTCTTTCCCATCCACCAGATTAATTTCAAGTGCTATTTGTAATTTAAATGTCCCGAGGAGAAAAAAGAATAATCATAAAGAAGCAGAATTATAACCATGACTGATTAATTTGGCCCATCACATGTTACTTATAAACAGAGAGTTCCAGTTCTCCCCATATCTTCCAGCCACCTCAGAGCAGTCTCCTCCAAAAGGTGATGGGACGGTGAAACTTGCTCATGTACAAAAGAGGCCCAAAGAAGCACTGAAATTCTTTCAGTGAGGAAGGAGGGTGAACTTTTTTCTCTTTATTCCTTCAGCAACCATCTCATTCTCAGCATTATTTTCCATTATGAATTAGCATAAGCACTGGAGAGCAGCCCAGACAACAGAGGGAGTTGTTCAGGACACCAAAGCAAACAGTCCTCCAAAATTCCCTTTGCAGAAACCAGGAACAGAGCACTTTTTCATTAAAACAAATCCCTCTTCTCTGTTTAGGAATAAGGAATCTGGAAGGCTGGCTAGGATGCACCCTTCACAATAACTCTATACTGCTGTCTGAGATGAATTCCCAACGCAACAGTGATGAATAGGTGGCATTAAAACAAACACTGGCAGCAACAGGCTCTAGATACCCACACCATCCCTAACCGCCAACAACTAAGCTGAACCCATCTGCCATTTATTCCACTGTTCTACCTGTGATTTTTTTTCTCCTTTACAGGTAAGTATAAACTAAGCAGGGAAAATCAACGCTGCAAAGAATAAATTAAACATAATGATTTATTGTGGCAAAGAAGCTGTCAAAGAAATATGCTGCACATAATTGCTCCAGCTTATTCTTCTCCCAGGAGGAACATCTCTGATATGCACAGCACGTGCTGCTGACCAGAAACACATGATAAACAAAAGAAAGACACATAAGCAGATTCCAATCTCAAGTTTCACCAGTTTAAATCCACTCTTAACCAGTGGGATTGCACCATGCTCCAAATGACTGAGCCCAAAATTTGTCTCTCAGAATGAAAAACATGGAGCCACATGATTCTGCTTTTTAGATACCAATAACAAAAGTCATGACACTGAGCCCCGGCTTCCAGCTCTGCCACTGATTTATTGTACGACTTGCAAGAAATCACTCTGCTCCC
>NW_010323997.1:19436-43510 GCF_000700745.2 Antrostomus carolinensis
TTTTTTTCCCTGGAGATCAGCCTTCTGATCCAACTAACAACACAGACACTGGTAACAGCCCAAAGGAGGGAATGAGATCCTTCCTTCTGGAGAGGCACAGGCTTAGCTCGGGTCAGGGCAATTGTGAAACTGCCCCTGAAGCATTTGGGAAGGAGACTAGATACTTTTTATTACATCAACTTCTGACCTACTGGGAGCGTAGAAAAGCAGGACCTTCCTCTTTTCACAACCTAAAAGTATGCTTAGACTAAGAGTAACCTGCTACTCCTTAGCCTTAAAAATCATAAAAGCTAAATATAAAGAATAAGAACGTAATAGTAAAATGAGTAGTCATCCCCAACATTCGTTCTTTCTTCTACACCCCACCCTTGCCTTTCAGATGGAGTGTGAGCAACGTTTGAAGTCTCAGACTTCAGATCTGTATCTCAGCCTGTAACACCGGCTGGATGGGCAAAAGCCTGAAATTTTCCTGTGTGGAACAGCTGCAATGACAAAGTAATGCAGACAGTGCGAGTGGACAATGTAAGGCTTTTGAATGACAGCAATGAAATCTATATTTCAGGATGTTTGTGGGAACAAATCTGGTCCTTCTGGATATTATGTAGTCCAGTATTTGAACTAAGGAATTAAATTTAGACTGGTTCTTTTGACACTGTCTCCCACAGCACTAACATTTGGAAATCAAGTTAGTATGAGACAGACAAGCAACCTGTAAGAGGGCTGAAAATAAGTGGGCTCAATCTCTCTCTCCTGGGATTTTTTCAAGACTTGGCTAGAAAAAGACATCATTGGCCTGATCTACTGTTAGTATCTCCCCACTATAACAAGATGTTTGACTACATGACCTGCAGAGGTCCCTTCCCACCAACATTTCCACTATTCTCAGCACAGAAGCAGCAGTAGTATCAGAAGTCTATCCACACTGCCCATTTGACTGAGGCACAACAGAGAAGTAGAGGTCTTTGGTAGGTAGGGTTACAAGAGCACCTCTCACTGTTTTCAATGCCCAATCCAAATACAGGACTCTGGATTTTAAATTTACCTAAAATACACAAAATCTGTTAAGTGGCCTACAAAATTAGCAGTGAAATTACTCCTGAGGACAAAACAACTCAAATTGTTATTTGCACAAATGTCAGTAGCAATTTGTGAGAGGCTTCAAACTAGATCCCCAGGCTTCAGGGGTTAGGAGCTAGCAAGATTTCTGCAGCGGAAAGGAGGACTCTCATATTCCCTTTCAGATATGGAAAGCTGCAATTATTAAATTACTGTAATGGTTACAACACAGAAAATCCTGCTACTGTCTCTTTTGTTAAGACCTCAGAAGTGTATTGATTTGTAAAAAACACATTGGTTTAACTATAAAGTGAGGACAGTTCCACTACATTCTCAGGCCTGTGCCTTGAATCCCTTCATGCTTTGTTAAAGGCTTAAGATCTTAATTAAAAGGTGTCTTTCAGGCTTCACAGATGATCTGAGAAAATACATTCTTATGATATAGTCATATCATTACTGTAATATTTATTGAACACAATTTCACAAGATCAACATTATTTAGCAGAGGAAATGGAAATGCAGAGAAGCCTTCACTAATGGAATTCTGCTATATAAAAAACTAAAACCAAAGCAAGATACAAAATACCATTCATTAAAATGATAGCTTGATTTACCAGATGCTCACTAAAGGGATCTGTAGCTCCTTTGATCAGCCACTTCAAGTGCTTCTTTATAAAGGAACAAAAGAAGGGCTGTGTCTATTTGTATTGTTGACTTGAGGTTTTTTAAATAAAAAAGACCAATTTAGTTCAATCAAATGAAGGCAAGCAGCTGTAAAAGAATTTTAGCACATTACAATCAGCAGGCAGACTATAGGCAGTAAAACCTAGAATCTATTTCTAGAAATGAACTAATTATTTTCTTCCCTCTCCCCATTTTAAGGGCAATCTTTCACAGTAGACTCCTAGATTTTAAAAATCAAAATCTCTTACTTGACTTCAAATCATTGATACGCTACTAATTCTCTCACTAAATTGTTGCAGTGTTTAGCTACCTTCATCCTGTCATCTCCAAGGTCAAGGCAACTACAATGAATTATATCCCATTAGAAGACTGTTTCATGAATTTTTGATCCACAATCCTTACCCCAAAGGAAAAAAAAGAAAGCATAATTAAATTCATCCAGTCCCTTCTACGAGCTTTACTCATGTTCAGGGATTAATTGCAAATATGTGAATGTCTGAAATCTTCTATTCTATTACTATCACATAGTTTTCATTTTGAAAACATTTAAGGCGTAAGACTGAAGAGTCTGCTTCTTTTGACCTAACTGACCTGTGATACAGCAGTGCATGACCTGAAGCTTTCAGAGACAACAGTGCGTGACCTGACAGTAAAATCAAGAAATATTAATAATTACAGATCACTGTTGCCAGTATAGACATATTTTTAATACCATCTGAAATATAGCAGTTGCAGGATGGTTAATATCAGGTCATGAAATTAAATGTCTCTTGATAAAAATTTAACATATCAAAAGGTATTCTTTGGATTCAGGGAACATCTGTTTTGATCTTACTAATATGATAATATTTAAGAAAAAAAAACAGTGCAAAGTGGTATCCACAGGCCCTGTTCCACTACTCCTCACTATTTAAACTCTTATGTGTGGCAGATGGTTGCTAATTGCCAAAAGAGACAAAAGATAGTGTATTAATGCAAATTTTGTAAGCATTATTTAGTAGCTGTTTCCCTCCTTTTAAACCATTACCTATGGTCTTTCATACATCCACTCCCCAAATTTCTTCCCAGTGCCATGCTAGATCCCAGTATTACCACTGAGAATACTCCACCTGCCTGTAGCATTTCTCCCACACTAAACATTTGATGGGCTAGTAACAAAACCAGAATATTTGTCAGAGTTCCTGATACTGCTATAAATATGTTTCACCCTGCATTATCTAAATGGTATCATCCTATAATGAAAGGAACTGTATTAAAGACCATCTATATATAGTGTTCAATCTAGAACAGTTTTATATGCTTCTTATTGCAAATTAATTACGTCTGAGCTATGTTTTAAAACTGTTCCTGTTTCACAGCATATGAGCTAATACTGTGCAGACTCAAGCAGAAGCTGATCTAGAATTACACAAACAGATGCAGAAACATATAAGAGCATGGTGTTGGAAAGGACAAGCTTTAGACCCTTGCAATCACAAGAAATATCATCATGTGATCTTTTTAATAAGCTGATCGTGTTCGAGATTAAAACTTCACCTTCCAGAGCCTGAGGAGGATTTGGTAGTGGTGTTTGGGCTTTTTTTTTTTTTGTCTTTTCTTATCCCAGTGTTCCATATTCATGATTAGACTGGACATACTTCTGGGCAAGATCTCACCAGGGCTTTGTGAAATGAACTTCTACTTCTCTGGCTCTCTCCTGGAAACATTTACACACTACTTCATCTTAGGATATCTACCTTTCTTAAGGCTCATTGCATATGTCTTCATCTGGTCAGCTGGTATCCCCATGTCCACCTCCATTATTTTATAGTAAGTACAAAGACCTACAGGATCATTTTTTTGTTCCACTTTAGATGATGAGAGGGATAGTATGTTGCACTTCTAAGAGATGCATCCCACAACATGCAGCTTAAGGAAAAAGTATACAAGATGCCTTCGAGATATTGTATTTTCTCTTTCTCTTGTCATGAGCTGCCCCAAGAGAGGAAAGTGTTGTGGGTGTAGTAGCTCATCATAAAATGGCATAAGCCATAAAACTGTCCCCAGCAGAACTCAAACAGTTCTGAAATGCTGTCCATGTTAGAAGAGAAGTGTGCTTTGCACTTTAATTGTCTTGCACACTTCACTATTTAGTCTTCCCTCAGTTCTTACAGCAAAGGACTCTGATCTTCATGTGGCTGCAGCTCTTTCCCCAGACATGATATGGCCAGACTGGGCATAAGAATCTCACTCAGCAATTTGTCACCACAGGATTATGCTTCCAATTATAATGAGAGATGAACCACTGAGTGCAGCAGTATCAATTAGCAGAGTATGCCATCTAAGTAAGGCAGGCTGCTCCTGCTCTGGCCCAGAAGCAGCATCGAGACACGCACAAAACGACACTCTCCTTTAAATAATGACTTTTCTTCCTCACAGCTCATCCTGGAAAGCAGAACTATCATGACACGATGGCCAGTGAGACTAAGGAGGCAGAAGATACATAGACATGCTTAGGAAGCACATGCACTACTGACAGGAATTAAAGATTATTGAAAGCTGTATTTTTCTCAATATCATGAGCAACCTACATTATACTGTTAATTTCTCTGTGCTTTCCACGTGAGAATTTGGAATCTGTAACCCAGAAAATTTAGGGCAGTGTTTTATTGTCAGGACTGGTCTATATTTGAAATTCCAATTCCATGGAAAAAATCTGAAGTTTTACTTTGCTTTTGGTTTCAAATTAGAACTTCTAAAATACACTCCAGAGCAAAAAGATATTGGTGGGAAGGACCAGCCAGAAGAAAGGGGAACAGAATGAAATTGTTTCAACCTTAAACTAAACATTTTGATAACATTATATTTCCGTTTGATAATGATTTGGATTTGACATCATTGTAATATGACATGATCTAATAGAAATTCAAACATGTTGACTGCAACTGCATAATTTTAAGAAAAAAATGTAAGTATTTTTAATTATAAAAGGAAATACAGCGACTGATGTTTTAAGTAGATAGAAGTAATCAAAGACAAAGGCAATACTTCCCTGCAACTTAAACGCACTGCTGGAAACAGCTACAGTGCTGTTGTGGATATGGGAGGGAAGGGAAAAGCATCCTCTCTGCCATCACATCACATAGTAGATACAATGCATCAACTGTGCTATAAGAAGAGGCTACAGCTCCCTCTGTTCTTCCAGCTATAAAAGCTACCCCACTGTACTGTAAAGACATAACAAAAAATCAGACTGTAAAAATCAAATGAAAAGGTCATGTCATGTCAGAAGGCTGTTCACCAGGGGCAACCATTGGAAAGGCTTTTCACAAAGGAGTGGGGGAGCCTGTGTTAGCTGGGCTGCTCTGTCACTTTCCTTCATGAAAACCCCATTATCCACCACGAGATATGGATGTGATCCTGTTTCCTGGTGGAGAATTGAGAGGGAGGGTTTGGATATAAGGCAAAAGAGAAAGAGATTTTTTTAAAAAGAGGGTAAGAAGGAGAACTACAGAATATTCAGAAGCCGAAGGGAAAATGTGGCCTTGCAAATCAATAGCTTAGAAGTTCACAGCAATTGCTGATGGAAATTCTAAATAAACATAAAATGTTTGTGTGTGTGTGCATATGTGTTTTGTTTAATACCCATTTCTTTGCTTCTCTCAGTTTTGAAACCTTAGGTATGATGGGATCAGAGTTAATGGAATAAATAATAAAGTACTGTTATTCTTGACTGAAGCAAGAATTATTTTCCTTGCTACAGAAGCAAACAGTCCAAAGGAGCAAAAGTCATGAGGGCTTCTTGTCTTAAACCACAGTTTTACCAAACAACCCTGTATGTGATACATAAACAAGCCTTTGGATTTTAACTGCACACAATTACAGTGTAGTAAGCCCTGATAATTCCTTCGAAAATTTTGTCCATAAGGAATATAAAACAATTACCTTTAATACAAAGTTATTTTGGTATTTCATTACTGTCACCAAAACAGAGAAATAGAAGAATGGCATTTTTATTTTTCTGGCTAATTTCCTAGTTCATCCCATAACAGGAAAAAATTAAAGGAAAAAAGAAAAAGAAGGGAAGAATAAATACAGAAATATGGTTCTTACCCTGAAGAGCGGCAGTCTGGCTTATTTCTTTCAGAGCGATCTGTGAGAAAGGAGGCATAATATCAACAAAAAAGTTGGCTGTTCTTTAGCAATACTACTACAGAAGTCTTAAAAGAACTGTGACACTATATGACTAGCAAAACCAAAAGCTAATTCTGTTATAAAACTGTTTTTCTGCATTGGACTACTCTGCTTGAGATCAAGTGAAATTACTGCAAGTTTAACATTCGTTAAAATTCCTCTCCTCAAAACACAGTGTATTTAATGCTTTGTATTAACGCTTTGGAAGCTTCCCCTCCCTTTAGCTGAAATGAATAGAACTTTAGTTTAGGGTAAAAATAAGGGAGAGGGAAGAGGAAAAAAAGAAAAACCACAGATTACTCAGCGCAAAAAAATCATTCCATGAATCACGGCTGGCAGATTTCCCTGACAGGATGGGAGAAAAATCAGCAGTTAGTTGCAGCAACATCTGCAAATACACTGAATCCAAAGCAGCCCCATCATTAACTCTTCGACTTCTGGGTGTTCTAGATACTGAATCTTTCTGTGTTTTGAGAAAGGGTTTTGTTTATGCTGTGAGTGTTCCAGGTAGCTTATTTGCAATAATGAGATTGACCCACAAAAACAATCTACACAGTACAATCATATCAACTCAGATAAACTTCTTCTGCTGAACAATGGCTTTATCAGTTGCTAAAGCCATCTCTAGACACATTTATAAAAAGTTTTTTTATTTTTGAAAGCTACGATATGCAAAAGAAGTATAAAATACTTCTCCTAAGAGTTAAGATTATCATACAAGCATTACAAAATAACCAGTGTTGTGTTATTAGAATGCACATATTATCAGTTATATTGTAAGTCCAGTATATGTCCTACTGCATGACTTTTGAACTACCTGAAAGAAGCAATTGATAAAAATTCCTAAAAAAAATATATATATATATTCTAAAATTAGAGGGAGTTTTAGTAATTTATTACAGAAAGATCCACTATGCAATTAGAAGGATAGTCTTCTATAAACTCTCTATATAAACTCTACCGACCATGGTAATTTTGCTTCCGATTCTATCTGTGTGTATTATAAACAGAAAGCTATTTTTACTCTGTTAGTAAACACTTTACTGAAAAGCTTGTCTATACAGAAGAGTAAGTCTTCCTAAAAAAATTTCATACTCATAGATTGTATTTTTAACCCTAAAACTCTGCATTTGGAATAAAAATTGTTCTCTTAATAGCACACATCTGTTTGTGTGGTTTTATCTTATGTACAGAATAAATATTTTCCTCTCCAAGTTTTATGTGCTCACTGGATTATGTTTTCATTAAAGTAGTAAAAAATTATTGCATGTCAACAATGCTCAAAGCATCGAATGCTTTTTCCATCCTCAGGTGCTCCTTATTGAGCTGTCATAGCTACACAGTGTATAATTTATTGTGTTTCTGACTCACAGCGATCTCCATTTCATCACACCATGTGCTACTCTGTTAGCTAGAAACAGAATGGTATAGCTCCAGCCAGAGGTGCAGCAACAGTTGTTCAAATACACACAGAAAAGCTCCTTCCATCCTTATAATTTGTTCATGTAACCTCCTTACCTGTGAGCACTGAAAATAAATAAGGCAGGACTTCCTACTCAAATGTGCTTGCCATCCATTGCTTGTTATCAGTGTTCCCTGTTGCAGCCACAATCTAACAGTATTCAGACAAAACCCTCCCACTTCTAAAAAGACCCTGTAAATAAACCAGTGAGAAGGAAGAAAAGGAGACAGGGCACATGTAACCACAGCATCTGGGAGCTCTCCCCCTCAGCCCACGTCCAGTCAGCAGATCCACCACAGCCTGGCCACACCGCTGCAACCTGCTTGTCCAGGAAATCAATGCAATTCCCTTTTCCCTTTTGTTTTATTGAAATGGTGGCACAGGAAATACTACCTTTGTTTTTACACATTTTATTTCCTGCTAAGCTTAGTGAAAGCACATCATCCACACGTACAATTCTGTGATTCTCTGTGAATCCTATAAGCATGCAGTTAGCATTTTAAAGCAGAAATAAAACCTGCACCTGTTTAAGGTTATTGTGAACTTAATCTTTTAAATTTGATTTAGCATCAAGTGTAATAAAGAGACTCAAAGAGGTGAAGCTTTCAATTTAGTGCTTAAATTTTGCAATTCTTCATGCTGTTTCAGCATTATATACAAGCACCAATTCAAGTAATGTCACATACCACACACCTCTAGAATGTGAAAGCCCAGAAGAAACAGGCAAATCTTTTTTTCTTAATACATTCACACACATATAGCGGTAGTCAAATAGGCTAGGAATTCCTAAGCAGCTAGTACACACAATCTAGAGAACTGGTTTGTTTGATTTTAAGTTTATTTTGGTTAACAACTATTCTTGAAGATCACCATCATCTCCCCAGCATGACAGTCAGCGTGTAGTTCAGGCTTTCTGCTAGCATGGCGGATCTGTTCTTGATTTACTGACAACTATCCTAGAAGCAGTGCGATGCTATCATCTCTCTAACTGTACTACTGCAGATTTTGCCAGCTAGTTCAGACAGCTCAGATAGCTCAGACATATACACCACAGAGATGGTTCTTCTGCAGAGAGAAAAAAGTTCTTTCTGCCTGGCCTCCAACCCAGAATTCGCATAGCCAGGGACTTGCAGTCTCTTAATCCATAGGAACTGACCATCCTGCAACCTCCTGCGGTCTAGACTTAAAGAGGTTTTCTCCACTTCATACTAGCATCTACTCTTTACAAAACCTTTGCTGCCCTTACACAAACACAGTCAGTGAGAGAGAAATATATTATCCTTGTTCAGCAGCAGGATACTGTGCAAGAAGTCAAGGAGCTGGCAGGTGGAGCAGATGAGGTGGAAAAAGTCAGAGACTCCTGGTTGAGGTTGGGAACACTGGTGCCAAGTTTTAAGCACTGCAGAAAAATCAAGGAAAACATCAGAACACAAAGATCCACTATTCATACTACAACTTTTTGGCAAATCTAATGTTTATTTACAAAATTGGGCTGTGTATATTTCATCAATAGCATGGACGTATTGTGCCTTTTTTCAAAGATTGAGCAGTAGATGGAAATGCCAAGTTCCAGTTCCTTTTAGAAAGGGTCGGGTTTCTTTAACTGGAAAATTATCTTCGTTGTTTGTTTGCTTTCAATAAGACAGAACAGTTTTTCTTCTCAAGGAAAATATAAACATAATCATCAGGAGAAAAATAACTGACTCAGTATTATTTCAGTTGCTCCACAAACTCAGAGTAGCTTAAGTTTTTGCCAGAAAGACCACCAAAGCAAAAAAACAATAGCTTTTGAGAATTCACTCTTGTCTCTGGAAGACAAGCAAAGAAAATGAAAAAGGCAACTCACACCAGAGCCATTGTTTTTCTCTGTTTATTTTGCAAGCTTCTTCAAAGTATCTTGTTGCTAAGAGTGACTTCAACTGAAAAAGTGTGCTCTCACTAGAAAAATATTTAAGTATAAACACGAAATGCTGTTGAAAAATTAGTGGAAAGTTAACACATATTCTGCCACTTCAAACTTGCAAAGCTACTGGGGAACTTCCAATGCAACTACCTCCTGAGGTAGGTAACTTCCTACTCTTAATCCCATCCCACAGCTTGATCTCTTTTAAAAGCTGAATTGGTGGAAGGGAGCAAAGGAGGGCAAGCACCATTTCCATTTCTAGGAAGTGATGTATTTTTCATCTTGATGATGGACCGTGAATTGAGAAGCTATCAGAGGGGGCAGGACATCCTCGTAGTTAGAGCAACCAACAGTCTCTATCGCTGTTGCTTGATGGCACAGCAGTGGTTTCAGAATGAAAGTGGCATGAGCTGCTTATAACAATACTTCTGTAACAAGGGCAAACCTCTAGATAAACCACGCAAGGGGAACAGCGGGCTTTTAAGCAGCGCTGGCAACACCAAAATACAAAATATACAAAGAAGTCGTATTGTTGAAAGAGGCTACACAACTTGCCCTAGTCTGAATGCATTAATCCCCAGTGACCACACTTTTGTCATCTTCCAGGCTTTAACAAACCTAGATGCTAAGACTGATGCAGCAGCTTTACAAGGCATCATGTAGAAATGCGATGGCTCCTACCATGATTTTAGTAACATGTATCTTGATTATTACCCAGCTGATCACAGCCAAATGGTGCAACAGTCCCTGTTAGCCAACCCCATTGGATCAAGAGCCCCAAATTTCCATTTCCAAATGCCAATGTAGATGGGGTCCTCACTCAAACTAAACTGCATATTTTCTGGGAAAAAGGTTTGCATTTGTCCAGGATTTTCAATGCTAGTTGCTTTATTTGCACTGAGATAAGCAATAACTGCCATTGGTATTGCAATCTTTTCCATTCTGTTAAGGCACGCCGCGGCTCACAGCGACTCTTCCCTCTTTATAGCACTTCTCTCAGGTAAGGAATCAGAACAACTTGCGTTGTTAATTCCACTGTTTAGAATTTACTATAAATTTCACTCCATTTTATTAGTAACTGCTGTACAGCAAAACCCATAAAACCAAACATTTATTTGTGTATTTTAGTATCGTAACAGTGGAGTCCCTTATCGGTTGGTTAAAAGGCAGAAGGCTCAATGAGAGATTAATGAGAGGCTTGGAAGAAACTTTTTTCATTTAGTTTATGTACAGCTTTCCCTTTACTTCAAAAAGCCACAAAACTAGAACACACTCAAAGCTTATAATTGTAAAGGCAGACAGATTTTATACTTGCTTTAAATTCTACAGTATGCCACTGAATTCCAGAGCAGTATATTGTGGGAAAAAAAAATACATTATAATCCCTCCCAAATGAAGTGACAGTAGCCCGTCAGTTTTAATACTAAACAGTAACTGGGTCTTGTAAGCACAAAGCATTCAAATATACTTGGAGTAATGCTTTTTTTCCCCCATTTTTAAGCATGACTGATATATGGCTGAGGGGGGACCACAACACATACCTAAGAACGAATTGAATCTTTGTGGTTGAGTATTTAACCTTGAAACCTGACCTAGCTACTGACCACCATAAAGCTTATCCAAAGACCATATTCTTTAACTTGCTAAAGAGATAAACAATAAACTGTAGTCACCTTCAAAGCCTTTTGTACACTTTTACAATATATAAGTGAAAAAAGAATTTACTGGACAACAGAAGCCACATTTGCCAGTGCTGATTTGTTTTTGTGACTCTGAATTTCCACCCCCTCATTCTTGCTCCTGTTACTCTTGCATTGCAACAGCAAGAGTGTGCGTGTATCAGCCTGAACATATGCGCCGGCATAAGAGTGGGGCTGGAACTCAGCACTGGGAACTGGTCTTGTTCTTAGGGCAGGAACAATAAACAAAGTATATAAGCAATCAAATATATGCAGCATAACCATATTTTACCACACTTGTACCTTCTGCCACACTTGTTTAAGAAGGAAATTTAGGATACTGTTGTTTCTAAAGCTCTTTTTTCAAGAAACGAGCAGCTCCTGAAAGTATAAATCCCTACATCTTCATATGAGACATTCCAGCTGATCAGTGCAATGTAATTCTTAGATTATGTACTTTGGGTACAAGCAGACACAGGTATTCGCACACCGCCAGAATCACAGTAGTAGCTACTGCAGATGAGCCCTACTAAATTTTTTTTATAGTTTCATGAGAAAAATACCAATTGACTCAACTTTTTGATACACAACAGATTTATAACCACAAAATACTTTCCTGCCTAGGCATTTCAGAAATGTTAAATACACATTTCTGAAAAACATCTCTCTAATGTTGCTAGCATTGCCAGTAAAAGGAATTTATCATTCAAGAGCATGGTACTATCTTTTGCTTCACAAATCAGAGATTCAGCATACCTGTAGAGGCTCTGCATGTTTCTCAACTAGACAATAGAGCTCAGTCTTACAGTAGGTTTGCCTGCCACAGGGTGCTGATACACAACATGCAATAAATGCAATACAGTTAGACATGTGTGAATGAACTCACAGTTCCTGCACTGTATTAACAGAACATCTTATAAACATTCATGCATCATATAAAGACCCAAATATATTCAATTATTTTTCCCCTCAGAGGTTTGCCCTGCTTGGGGACCAGCACATCCAGCACCAAAAGAGCCTCCAGCTTTGAACGCCTGCGTGTATGGACGCTTACCTGTGACAACATGCCCCCTACCACACTAATTAGGGACACACTCCATGCTTGCAGACCTAAGGCATGCACAGAGAAATATTGTTGCTGAGTGACTAAGACAATCATTATAAAGGGCTTTCTAAACAATTATACTAAAAAGAATAATTTTCTTTATGTTTTCTACAGGGCATTTGGCTTGTTTGTTCTGCATTTTTTTCTGTTGAATGCCAGTTTCCTAAAGTTGTGCATTCCTGACCACAGGCAGGGTAATCTGAGGCTATGACTGCAGGGGATATCACTTACTTCCACCATTTAAGCAATTTCCTCTGACTTACACTGTACAAAACTATGTGTTGCAGAAACAGCCTTTGTTGTACACATTTCAGAGAATAATTTACAGTTTTTGAGAAATCACACTTTACGTTATTACTTTCAAAAGACAGAATCTTCATCTGCTATGGTATGTAGTAAGAATATTTATTCTCGGATGTAAAACACTGCAAATTTCACCCTTCTCACTCTCCCTGACAACCCAACAATCCTGTCCCATTGGGCAATTAAAAGTTTTCTGAATTTGCCTACCCAAATCAATATATTTTGATTGTTGAGATGGCAAACCTCAACAACAAATGCCTCTAGTGTAATCTTACGCATTATGCACTTGGAAGTTAAGTCTTATTTAATGTGCATGAGACATGGATTTACAATAAAATGCTCAGTAGCAGTAGCAGCAGAAGTTATTCACATTTCTGTATCACACGAAACTAATTCAGCTTTAAAACAAACAAATAAGAAAATTACTTTCTTGATTTTTTTCATCCTGTGAAGCCACTGACAGCAATAGAGATGACACTGCTCCCAGTTCAAGAATCAGACATTATGGTGAGTGCAAGTAAGTGCACAGATCTGTACTTTGGGAGGAATTTGGAGACTAGGAGGATGAAATGACACAGAGGGAAAGAAAATTACTTATTAAAATAAAAGAGTGTAACATGCTCCACCATAAGAGAAAAACTTCTATAAAAACACAAGAAATGTACCAACCAAGTAAGAGTATTTATTCCTCTTAAGATACCACTGAAACACTCAATAGCTTGTTCTTGGAATATTTTGTGGTCCCTTGTCACTATTTATGATGAAAGAATCCCCAAATTTTTGCCCAGTCCACATAAAGACAACTAACAAGAGAACATTCTTAAACCTCAATTATTTTGTTGCAAGTATGGGTTTTCTATAGAAGTGCATTTTAAATTAGTCTATTAACAAAATATTTTCCTCTAGTGACATTAGTAATTCTGCCCAACAGTCATATAGAAAAAAAAAAAAAATTCTAGGAAAGTGAATGTAGAAATTGCTTCCTGCATGCACTGGGTTTTTCTTAAGGACCACAAAATGGATTATTCCCAAAAAGATCTCTTGCACTTTATCGTAAAACAAAGATTACAAGATCTAGAAACGTCAAAAAAGGGATTCATTCAAAGGTGTAAAAAAATTGATTAGCTTAATAATGTTGGTCTACACCAATAAAATGTTGCAACATGAGATAACCTTCACCCATTAGCTATGAGCATATGCTTAAAAGTTGTGCAACTCTAAGCTAGTATTCCACACAACAGGAAGCCAAGCACTTGTCTACTCTCGAAATGTGGCATATGTTAATGCATACTATTTGATAACACAGAGATCAGCATCCAAAATTGATTTTTAAAAACATGAGTCACCAGGCATTCTAAAGACACTTTACTGAGGCATGAGATGAGTTTATCCACATCTCCTCCAAGGTAAGCATTAAACTTCTACCAAATACCCTTTAAGGCATCTCAGACTCCTTCATTACTGGTGTAACATCTGTGCATGTGAATCTGCACACGTGTGCCCTTTGGTTTTTGAGGATCATCCTGACCAGAAGTCACTATGTACAACTGGATTCCTTGCACTGTGACTTCACCTCTTGCAGAAGAAGGCCCATCTGTGCATTAAATCTGATCCCTCTGTAGCTATGTCTTTTGCATTAGCCCGGTCCACAGGAAAAGGAAGGTGTGCAGACTCATCCGACCAATGCTAAAGTATGGTCTTACTACAATTTGAGATAGGAATTTGAAATGGAAGGACAAGTCAAACAGTGGGAGTGCATCAGAAGTCCTGGCTAATCAGTAAGAGTGCCAAAGAGCAGCGGATTACGGAGGAAGTCCACAAATCTTCAGTGACTGTGACAAGGACAGAAAGATGCAGTTACTGGACACCAATGCCATTACCTTCTTAACACAGGTCCACTTGCCTAACCAGTAGGGAACATACAGACAACCTCCCAAGCTCCAAAAGAGAAGAAGACAACAATGTTTTATAAAGAAGGAAGACAGTAGGAAAAAAGAAGGGGACAACAAGGAAATAGCAAGTCACAGAATAGAAACACCACCTGCTGTGATGAAAGAGAGGCACACAACCCTTCCAGAGCACAGGGCTTTCATACCACTTGGTAACTTCAAGCATGCTCAGCAAAAATAACTACGATTCACAACAAACGTCTTGGTCTATTATTTTTTAATTAAAAATAAAAAACGTGGTTGAATTCAACACCATTTACAAAATTTACACAAATCATAATGAAAATACTGTGGTCTCTCTGTGTACAAAATGAAAGCTGTAAATCATAATTCTAACAAATGCCTTATAAACAAACACTCATATTAGACGCACACACCTTTCATTCTTCACAAGTGGCCCTTGTTCTTTAGACAACAGTTGACTGCACCTATCCCTGGGCTTCTGAGAAATTACAGTATTTCACAGAGCCTTCTCATCTGTTTTTCCAAATGTTTAGCAGCTGTACTTCCTTCTTCTTCCAGTCTCTCAAAAAATACACAATAGAAAAAGCAGCTATTACAGAAGTAATTTTTTAGCTGCTTCTAGCCTTGACATCAGGTTAGTGCAGCTTCCATCCATTCAGCTGCCACTCACAGCAACACGAAGCAGTTTCCCTACTGTCCAGTTGTAGGCTTCAAAAACCATAAGGCAACTTAAAATGACCAAGCAAAAGGATGGCAAAGCCATAAGCATACACAAACCCTCAAACAAAGGATCCTGTGTTCACCACAGATCAACCCAGGGTTCCTGGGCACTCTGGTAACGCTGGCAGAAACTGTTGCAATTCTTTGGTACCTTGGAGAAATACTTCTCCTCCCACGTTCTCCCAGACCTCTTATCTTCGCACTCCTGTGCACTCACCAAAAAGGCCTACAGATCCTGTCAGAGGCATCCAACCTCTGTGAATACACTAATAAGTACCTCTACATTGCTATGGTGCCAAGAGTAAAATACCACAACGACACACCTCAATTACATAGGTGTTGATAATGGATCCACCAACAACAAGCTAGTGGAGAGCAATCAGAGAAATGAAGCTTGCCCAATGTCACGGCAGCAGCTACCATGCATTTCCCAGAGATGACACTGGTGATCTATGGCAAGCTCTGCACACCAGCATGGAAACATAGGTTTTGGCATCATGAAGTTACACCCGTGAGCACTAGATACGTGAGGTCTGCAGCATTATCCCCTCTCACCATTTAGTGATACCAGTCCCATGCTGGTAGTGACTCTTCCAAGCACTCTCGTGACCTGCTTAGACTACGGCAAGTGTCCCACCCTCTGGAACTCCACTCTCAGATGAACTTCACCATTTCAGTCTGGAGATAACTGAGTGTTTCTTCGGACATACTTGCAAAGGTTGACAAGCTTATCACAAACGACAAAGCTTGGAGCATTTGGCATCAGATAAACCATGGCACCTTGACTTTTTCAAAGCACTAGGTGGAAGAAGAGAGATTTTTTCTGAAGCTTTTGCTTTGATCACAAGTCTCACATTCCTATTAGTTTCTGCACCCTAGATTTACAGTGCAGACAGCACACTGATGGAACAATTTATTATGAGAAAGTTATCAAAATGCTGAGCTTGTTTCCAGGCATTTATGTCCCATCGCTCCAACAGGATAAGCCAACAGTATTTTAATAATGAATAACATCACAACACACTGTTCACTCAAAAATTCTTGTAAATGATTTAACACAGATGTGCACAACCTGAATCAGTTTTCATGTGCAGATCTGTGATATTTAGTGCTCAGGTTTTCATGCAAGACAGAGCGCGTGATGAATACAAATTTATCCCCTTAGAAAACAACTGATATTAATTTTAGTTTATTTCTTATAAATAGAAGCAAAACATTATAGCTTAAGAAAAATATGGCTTATTTTATGCATACAATATTCTGTCTAGAAGGAGAATGGATAAGAAACCCCTTTGTAGGAAACACAGTGCTTGAAAATTCACCTAAGTTTTTAAGACTGTAAATTACCATGCTCAAAAACATATTAAAAAGCAAAATATAGATAAGAAATTTACCATAATTCAAGAACTAGTGCATACCCAGTAAAAATACCAGGCAGCACAAAAAAGGTAATAACTGATTTTAAATAATGAATAACTGTGTTCCTTACTACTATGTAAGATTGGAAGATCAAAAGTGTAAGTGGATTAAAAATAGTAATTGAATTTGTGAAAGACTAATCCATTGGCAATTATTTAGCAGAGCCTTTCATATGCAGCGTCCAAGAAGTTGCTAAGACATTGACTGCAGATGGGAAGGAATCTCTCTTGGAAGTAAAAACTGAATCCTACAAGATGTTTCTTGCATACTTTCCTGAAGATATTTGTAGGCAAATGCAAGAAACCGGTTACCTGAGAAGATGAACTTTTTGTCTGACATTCCTAAGGACATGAAAATTACAAAAATTCTTGTTCCATGGTTTGTGGGGGTTTTGGGGTTTTTTTTTTTCCAGTTTGCACAATGGGGCACATAGGAGCTACTATCATGGCTCTGAAAGGCTGAGGCAGTAAATCCTATTAGTTATAGGAGTGATAGTGTCACTCACTTGAAATCTTCTGCAAGTTCTGATCCAATCACATTTTCTCCAAAAGCCTGAACAAGTTGACTGAGGTGGTGACTCATGCACAAAATAAATACAAGAAACTCTTAAAAAGCTTAGGAGAAAAAAAGGCAGTAGGAAAGAAAAAGAACAGTAAGACCTGTCACATTCAGTTTCTACTATGGTGTGAACATTTTCAGTCTTGCTCTTATGCCGCCCCCACCCAAATACAGCTAAATACAGCAGGTATAGATTTGTTTTGTAACATATGCAAGACTTCATAAGCAAATTAAGTTCCTCTTTGAAGCATCTTCTTTAGAATTCCATTAAATCTTGTAGGAAGATCCTAAATTCTCAATTCAGAATGTCAAGTTGATGTTTTTAGAATAACACATGCAATCCATACAAATCTCCACTGATTTACACCACCACCTGAAGCAGTCAGTATAACACAGCACTGCATCAGATGGTCAATTTAAAAATATCGATATACATAAAATCCTGTGTTATTTCAAAATTCATTCGTTGAGGGGGAAAAAGGAAGTTTTCCTGCTATGTGCCATCAACCACTAAATCTATCCTTTCCCACAAAAGTTATTTTTGTCCTTTACTGAAGGGAACAATGCTTGCCAAGCATAAACCACAGACAAACAGATGATATATTGTCTTCCCAAGTCTGCTGTTAGACTGCTTCAGTAACTTTGGTGCATGCTGTTTTTCAAAAGAAGAGTAAAAATCTTGGCCAGCAATGTAAGCAGTGCTTCCACCCCATTTTTGTACATTTAAGAACCTGAACAAGCGAGGCAGGACTGCACAATGTGAAGGTTGAAGGCGCTGGACTTCTTTAGTCCGGCAAAGAGGAGGCAAAGGAGCTATGTAACAAGCAGCACACAGCTACTTGCAGGGTAGCAAAAAAGATTTGAAATGCAAACTCTTCTTGGTATTAGTGGGCAATATTACAAGGGGCAATGGTCATGACTGCGGCTTGGGAGGTTCAGGTTGAATGTGAGGAGAAATTCTTTCACTAGGAGGTAGTGCAGCACTGGGGCAGGTTAGCCACAGAGGCAGTAAATCCCTCTCTTCTGGGACACTTTTCAAGACACAGCTAGACGAAGCCTTGGCTGGATAGATCTAGCCTTGGCAACAGTTCTGCTTCAAGTGGGAGGCTGGACTAGGTGACCCCAGAGCTCCTTTCCAGCCAACACTTCCATGGCCAAAACCACAAAATCATTAAAGCAACACTCCCATGGCCACAAACACAAAGTCATCAAAAGAAAGAAACTAAACTGTGCTAAATGTAAAGCACTGTATTTAACTATAGGTAACAAGCATCAACAGAAGAAGCTGATGTCAAATGTCTTCAAGTGCTATCAAAATAAAATTTATTTTTATACTGTACAAACTGTATGAGACACTTATTTAAGCAACACACGCAGAACTACATCAGCTTTTAATGGAGAGAGCATCAACACCACTTCTCTGTTGTTTCCAGACTTTAAATCAAGGCTATACTGTCAAAAGTAAATATTGACAATTTTATTTACAAATATTAAAGTTTTTTTTCTATCTGTAAACAACAACCACTACAGTAAAAGCTTCTTGCAATGTGATTATGATTCACTCTGCCCTTTGCTCTCTATCCCCATTCCTTACACAACAACCTTGATTTATCATTTGTTACCTTGACAGGAAACGCTTGCTTGCAACACAGTCAACAGCATGGTCTTTGGTCAATCATAACTCAATGGGTTACACTCTTCGGCTACAAACTCACGGCTCCTTACGCAATGATACATTTTTGTGCCTTGCTTTAGCTATAACCTGAATGAAGAAGGTCCATTTCATCATTTAATAGTACTTATTATTATTTGTCCTTCTACAGTTTCATTGGCTAGGGAATCACCCTGGTGGCTATCAGAAGTTATTCAGTTATTTTCCTTAGAGCAGCCTTCATTTTTAGAAGGGTTGTTCCTTCAGAAGACACAACATTCTCTATGGTTCAGTCCACACTCTTGGCCAAATAACTGCAAGCAGCTTTTTTTCTTGCCACTGACAGTACACTTGAATGTCAAGATATGTTGGTGAATTTCCACATATAGGCTACATTATTTAACTTCCACAAAAGCTTTAGTCAGTATCTTTTATTTAGCTCAAGCAAGTTAAATTCAAAGACTATGAAATTTAGTGGAAATGCGTGCAGTAGCTTCAATGGGCTCTGGAAAAGGCCTGATCACGTAGTCTTTTTAATATTTACATGATGCAACATATTAGCACCAGTTAGAGATTATTACAGAAGAATTTCATTATTTGTGCTCTTTGAATTTAAGTGTTTTGCTGTGGTGCTGCCTCAAGCAATTATTGAAACTGAAGCCCTCGAGCCTGCATTGGGATTCGAAAAAGCAAACCAGACTGAATCCCAGGAGAAAGAGGGAAGAGATGCCCAGCTGGCAATGAACTCTATTGCTTCTTGAACTTGTGAGCCAACTGATTAAATAAATAAATAAAACAAATTACCCACTCTCCCCCCCCCTGCCCCGTTCTCTCAGCCCTCTTTTATAAAAAAGGCCTTTCTGTGGCCATGTGAACGGATGGACTAGTAGATCATAGGTAGATGTTATGCATTTATTCAAGACAGTTGATCTGCTCTATTTGGATTTTTTTTTTTTCTCTGAGTAAGAGACAATAAATGGTTATTCTCGCTATGGACAAGTGGAACAACTTCCAGATCAGCACTGAAGGACACAGGCATGCAGACAAAGAAGTTTCCAGCTGAACAATGCTGACTTCTGTTCTGTAAGATGCAGATCTTTCCCCTTCTTTCATAAGATTTAGTTAAGATTTTAAGAACACAGAAACTAACTCTTGGAGCCACCTTTTTCCTAATCACGCTTTCTCTCTGCTCCAGGGTCACTGGTAACCCTTGGGAAGTACCAAGGTCAAGCTGTTCATGCTATGATACAGTGAACCCTAAAGGACATCATCACATAATCTGTCTCAGACTTAAGAATTTCATTAAGAGTCTCAGACCATCTTAGTCTTTACTTCTTAAGACCAAACACGTATTTTGCATTAATACGGGAACAACTGCTGAGCATTCTTACTTCAAATTCTTAATTTGTCTGTAACAAGTCCATGATGCCTGCAAATTATTGTTCACTGAATTCCACTGGACACACTACACCTATGTACCCCCATAACCTCTCAGCATGTTCAGCACTGAAATATTCAACCTTAATTTGTTATATTGGACACAGCTCATTGTTCTCAGCTTCCATGCCAGTTTGATGTGGGAGTTATGGGAGCGTAAAGAATCGATCCAACTCTGAACTAGATCTTGTTTTGGAAAAAAAAAAACCCACAACCAAACAAAACACCCAACAAAGCACTCAGTCAGTCAACTAACCAATACCAGTTTATTTCATCCATAATCTAAAACTGCCCACTAGAGTTGAAAAAGTTACAGAAAACATCTGAAATACTCTGGAGAAACAGAAATGGTGGGGGGGAACCACACACAACAAAAAAATTGAGATATTTCAGTCAGCATAGCAGAACTCGTGCAAAATTTACAGCCGCTGTGTGGGAGCAAACCACAGACAAGCATTTGTGATAAGTCAAACAGAGCAATATTAAATTAAGTGAAAGTCTTTCCTTGTATTATTGACCATCTGTAATTTTAACCACAGATTAAAGTACAAATCACAATAGCTGTTCATTATGAACTCAAATAAATTCCATTATTGACTTCTGTATTTGGCAATTTTATTTTTAAGTAAGGAAACATGTGCCACATCCACAATCGGCTATTCTTTCTCAAGGAATACTGACCAGAATTCAAAGTGAAATAATACAGATACTGAATATTTTTAAAATTTCTTGTGCATTTTAGACAACATCAGAATACTGAGATTCTCCCTGAGCCCTGATGCAGTGGCAAGGCCACATAACTAACCAATGCAGTTCAGCAGTTCATAACTATAAATATAGATTCACTATATTCACTATAAACTCCCCTGCAAGTCCAGCTATTTTAGTCAATAGTCACTGAATAAAAGTCAAAATAGGAAAGCACAACAGATGAAGGTCCAATGTTAGACTGGGGAGAGCCTATAGGTCTATGGGAAAATAGGATTTTAGTTTGTTTTTTGTTGTTGTTGTTTGGCTTATTTTTTTGTTTCCATTTTATTAAAACAAACTAAATAAAAATACAAACATCCTAAACCAAAAAATTCAGTAAAAATCCAGTGTTCTCTATTACTTCCAAGAGCAATAACTTATGTGACAAAAATATACAATAAGGGAGGTAGAAATCGATTGTGTTATTTTACTTATTTATATTGCAGTAAAAAACCCAAAAAGTTTCCAGCAAGATTGGCTTCCTTTCTCACAGTAGGTGACAAGATGATTCAGCTTAATGAATCTATGCAACTACTTTTATTCTCCTCAATTTTCAAAGAACGTATCCTAGTTCTGCTCCCTATCACTTAAAAAAAAAATCTATGCATACAAAAACAATAATCAAACAATCAGCATTTTCTCAAAGGGAAAATAATTTCATTGGAAGAGTCTCAAATTGCTCTGCTTAGTATCTTCTCACAGGTTTTCCAGAACATGCTAATTAAAAAGCTTTCTTGAATTCAGATAAAACAATTCCATCCTCATGACATGCAGTGGGGTAAAAGCAGACAATTCAGCTGAGCTACCTACAAATACTCCACAGACAAGGATGGTTCTGCCCACCTCATCTGCTCATGTCTCCAAGTTTTCATTCCCTGCCTTAACATCAGCTCTGGCACTTGCTATGGCTTAAGCAAGCCTCTTCAGCTCATTAAACCAGCAAAAAAGCCCACAATCCAATCCAACAAAACAACCCAACCAAACAAACAACTCCCCCAACCAGACAAATGAAAAGCCCCATGTGAGTAGAACTTGAACAGCTCTCGGGCTGCAGTTTCACAGCAACCTAGGCCAAACTAATTCCTGGTTGGCATAGTTTCTTAACTCCCTCTGGCTGCATGTTCCTAATGCCAGCTTCAACATCCATCAGAATCTTTACAAAATCATTCCAGCGAGCTGAATCAGCAGGCTCCCATCCACTGAAGAGAACAAGAAAAATAGCTCTCTGCTCGGCCAACGCACCAGAACAGGTTGGTGCAGGTTCTACTGAGCACAAGGGCTCCAAAAGAGGCCTCAGCAGCCAGCAGGTAGATCAGCTCAGGCTGCCACCAAACCACAGGTTTGGTGACTTCACTCACCAACAGGTCAGGCAAGCAGCGGAGCTGACACACGACAGACAGCAGAAGTGCACATCCATGAAAGAGATCACACCTCTAGCAGCATCAAGCTGTTAGATTAGTTTAGCTGGCTTCATCCTACAGTATCTGGCATAGCTCAACTGTGACTAGCTTCAAGGGAAAATAATACTTCTTCATTCCATGGTCTCCTGTGTTCTGGTCCTCCAATAAAACAGAGCTAATTACATGGCTGAGTGTTTAGTAAGTCAGGAACATTTGTGAACTTTCACCTTTAAGCTACCACTTTGCATACACACCTTGTATGTTCAGGGCAAAGGTGAGCAACTGCCCTTATGCACTTTCGTGTGTAAGTGGAACATACCAGAAATTTAAGTTGCTCCCATTCACAGTTAGTTTAGCACACTGAAATGCTTAAATTGACAGTGTGCTAAGATGCAACTACGTTTCTTAAACCCTACCAAAATATCCAACAGGCTTATTTAACACCTATTTATATTACCATTTTGGCAGTGTAACTGAATATTACACACAAAACCCCCACACTTATTTTCAATAGGTTTATAAATAAAGGTATAAGAGAATTGTCAAGTAAGGGATGAACAGCAAACTCATCCACTTGGGGTGATATTCTTCACGGATGCCTTAAGAATGGTTTGATGGGAGTCTTTGTGCCCTTTTCCACTGTGGAATCTTGTAAACAGATGGAAAGAAGGTGAGACAGCTAAAGCAGAATGCAAGTCATTCACACATACTTTACACTAGTAAAGTAAACAGTGCCAGGTCCATTTCAAAGGGGGGTTATCAGGACAAAATAATAATAAAAATAATAAAAGGACACGGAGCCTTTATTACTGATTAGTAACAATGTGCCAAAGACAAACTCCGGGAACAAGCTTTGTTCCACGAAAGGGTGGTAAAGATTATATATATATATATAAAAATTGTAGAACCAATTGTATGTTTTCCACTAATAAAAATGTCCAAAAGGAACAACTTTAAAAAACAGACATCATAACTAGCAGTGCAAACATTTAGCTATTGAGGAAACCATAGAGGAACAAGGCGAAACCCTGCGCACACGCCAAGCCACAATGGTTTCAATAGGCTCCTGCTCATCCTGCACCTGCCCAGATATGCAGTGACATAACTAAGGTCACTGGAAGCCACAGGGCCTGCCTCTTGCAAGTTTCCTCTGCGATGCCTCAGACTGTTGTGTTTTTGTCATCTATGAGGGGACACTCAATTTCTTGTTGCTCAAATGGATGCAAACCCACACGAATTGTGGAAGTTACTATATTGTTAAAGCTGTATCGTAATTATTAAAAATCAGAACATTTAGAATTCAACTTTAAATATGCAGTGTTGCTGAGATCTTCCCTGGAAACAGACCTTAGGAAAACAATTCATTCTGGAGGGGATTGAACAATGACAGAAGAAGAAATGCTGCATTCACACCTCAGTGACTACGGAAAGGTGCTATGCGTATTGACCCTCAATCAATGATGTCTGAATTAAATATGTTCAATTGCTGTTGAGGTCCACTGGATTTCACCATTTCAGTTAGAAGCTTGTTGCGACCTCCAGGCCTCTCTACAGAGACGTATCGATCTGCCTGCTCCCAGGCTGCCATCTCCACACCTCCTGGTACACAGCAGCTCTTGCCTCCCGTTTGCCAAGGCCTGCTGTCCATACCTGCACAGAAATGGTTACGTGTGGACAACTTTGACATCTAGATGTTCCTCCACCTTGGTGCTTTCAAGAAAAATGGGTATTTTATTTCCTGTGATCTTCAGCGTCTGGGTGTCCGTGGCGGACAGCGCGGGTCCATGGCAGCATGAGCCGGGAGCAGGAGCGGGTTCCGGGACTGAGCCCCGGGGAGGCGAGCCCAGGGGCAGCACGCTTG
>NW_010323998.1:0-11567 GCF_000700745.2 Antrostomus carolinensis
GACAGATTTGAGTGGCATGTGCTAGACGGGATTTACAGCTGTTATTGCTGTTTCACTATTAATCAGCAGGCTCCTGTGCTTGCCGTGGGGTTTGCCGGCCTCAATGCATGTGGGAGTCCAGCGCTCGTCAGTGGCTGCTTTTTGCTGGGGCTGCTTTTTGCTGTAGAGCTGCAGTGCTGATCATCTTCTCTGCTGTGCCCGGGAACATTTTGATAACAGCGGTGGCGATGTGCCTGGGCTGGCTGATGGCCAGGGCATCGCTGCTGCTTCTGTGCTGCTGTACCAGGCAGGCTGGAACTCCAGTGTGAACCAGAGTCAAAGGGACTCCAGTGACCTGTGGATGAGTCCATGTGGGAGTAGGACACCCCAAAGTGTCTGTGGCCATGGATAAGCCCACACCAAAGCAGGTACATCTTGAAGTGCCTCTGGTTATGCCTGTGCCACAGCAGGTGTACCTCTGAAGGGATTGTGGCCCAAGGATAAGTCCATGCTGGAGAAGGTACACCTCGAAGCATCTGTGGTGGTGGATAAGTATTGTTATTGGGACCAGTGCTCTTCAACATCTTTGTCTGTGGCTGTGAATGAGGCCATGCTGGAGCATGTTAAAGCATGTGGCTGTGGATAAGTCCACAACAGAGCAGGTACACACCTGGAGGGACTGCAGCCATGGTAAATCCATGTTGGAGCAAGTTTACTTCTGAAGGGACTTGGCTATGGGTATATAGCCCGCACGGCTTTTGCTTTTCCTATTAAACTGCCTTTATCTCAACCCAGGAGTTTCCTCACTTTTACCCTTCCAATTCTCTCCCCTGTCTCACCAGGGAGGAGTGAGTGAGTGTCTGTGTGGTGCTTAGTTGCCAGCTGGGGTTAAACCATGACACCAATGTATTATTACTAACTGCTAAAATACATGGGGTTTATTACTTCCAGCAAAAGGATCTCTTCCGCTATAAGAACTGGACAAGGACTGCATCTAGAATTCTCTTTTAGAACACAATAGACTATTTCAGTTGGAAGGGGACCTACAACAATCATCTAAGTCCAACTGCCTGATCACTTCAGGGCTGACCAAAAGTTAAAGCATGTTATTAAGGGCATTGTCCAAATGCCTCAAACACACACAGGCTTGGCACCTCAACCACCCCTCTAAGAAGCCTGTTCCAGTGTTTGATCACCTTCTCAGGAAAGAAATGCTTCCTAATGTCCAGTCTAAACCTCCCCTCATGCAGTTTTGAACCATTCCCATGTGTCCTATCACTGGATACCAGGGAAAAAAAGAGATCAGCACCTCCCTCTCCACTTCCCTTCCTCAGAAAGCTGTAGAGAGCAATGGGGTCACTTCTTAGCCTCCTGTTCTCCAAACTAGACAAAACCAAAGTCCTTAGCTACTCCTCATAGGACATTCCTTCCAGCTCTTCAGAAGTTCTGATTTTTGTGTGTGTTTTAGATGATCGATGTTGTACTTCATATCTTAATCCTCATTCAAAAGAGGATAGAGTTGAGGAACAGAAATTATTTCATGGTCTTGAGGTACTTTCACTTTTACCCTGCAAAGGGAATACTTTTGCAGGACCTTTGAAAAATGCACTGAGTAGTTATATGAACAGCCAAGCATAGCTGGCACAACAAACTAAATTCAATCTGCTTCTAGGTGCCTTAGGCTTCTTTATTTAGACCCTTCTACTATTTATACAGATTGTGTCACATACACTAATTGTTCAAAGATGAAGTGAGGAAAAATGCCAGAGAAACTAACCAGCTTCCAAAGCCACATATCAAACCAACATCAGAATAAAACTTCATTTCAGCCCACTTTTCAGAAGCCACCTATGAACCACCTTCACTTTCACATCCTTTTGAAGATTTAGAAAGGCTTAGCTATTTCAGTTTGGAAATACCCTGCCTGGATATGGATATGTTGTTACTTCAGACATTTATATAAAACACAGCAAAATCTGTTATTCTGCTTTCCAGCAGCTAGGAACAATGAAGATGCCACCGGCTTCTGAATGCAGCTCTGATAGCAGCTTGGTAGCAAGGCCCTTCCATTCTTCTGAAAAGCTCCCTCAAGCTCAGTAATATATACTAACATCACGTTGACATAGACAGATTCTAATTTTGTTACCGTATAAAGGGGTAAGAAGTTACTGTACGGACAAGTCTTAAGAAATTGCGTTAATTTCTGAAGCAAACCTTACAGTGAAACTACTGCAGTCAAGACAGTTGAAAAACAATGCCCCAAAGACCACGGTTTTACATTAATGTCCTCTGCCTGCAGAGGAATGTGCCTACAGCATTTACTGGTCAGGTTTCCAAAGCACCAGGTTCACACAGAGAAAGCCAGAGGAACCTGGATTTAGAGACAAAAAGTGAATACTGATGATCAATGAAACACACCTCCACCTTGCAGATAAAAAAGGTTGGCTCTACAGGTTTTTCCTTTGATTTATTAAAATACATTTATCAAGTTTCAGCTGGCATCTGTGTACTTTACACGGGGAGATGGCACAATCTTACTAGTTCTCACTATACCACCTCATTCATACCTCACAAGATGTCCTTAAAGCATTCAATAGCCTGTGAGCTCCTTTGAAGACTAAAAGCTTTCTACAGAAGCAATAATACCAAATCACAAAGAATTAATACTCAATCAATGCTACAGCATACATTAAACATGGTATCACAAATGGATACCATGGTGGAGGGAAGGAGAAGAGGAACACCTGATGAACCAAAAAGTATAAGACATACTAAGGAGTTGCCAGAATACACGATTTAGAACATCACAGACACTCCTAGAAAGGGCAGAATACCAAGAAAAAAAAAGCCAGTTACATGTCTGTTGTTTAAAATTATGCATTACCTGTATGCATTGCGCATTTCCATGGGATGTGATCTATTAATAAAACAGATTATTCACTCACTTTGACTTCACAGCTCCTGTTGTGGCTGTGATTAGTAATGACTGTGCAAACTAAGCTTAGCACGTGGCCATACGAAGTATTTATTTCATCCTGTTTTGAAGATTAACACCATGCTACATTGTCCAAGGTACTTGCACAGCCAACCTGCTTCAGTACCATATAGCCAAAAATTCCCAGAAAATAGAACACCAAAAGCTCCACTACCATTTAAGCCAGATTTAAGATGGGAATCAGTTATTTACAATATCTTTTTTTATTTACCCACTTCTCTTTCAATATAACCAAGTACAACTTTTAAACAGAAAAGTTTGAAATTTACTGTCATAACACAGCAACTTCCCAGCTTAAAACTATGCCAACTGATATATACATCGAAACAGAACTTCTTGTACAGAGCCCTCTTAAAACTTCCAAGCAATTCACCCATGCTGAAAAAAGTAAATCCCTTGCATATCTTCTCATGGCACAGAAGAATGGATTTCTTGTTTGAATACTGGAAACACATTTGTCTTCAAATGCAACTGAAAAATGAATTGAAAGTAAAACCAAACTGAAGTATCAAATACCCGCTCTGATATTTCTTTCTTACTCAGCCTGGCTCCCACCTGTTTCTACAGCCTTAAAGACAAGAGAAATGCATACTTTCTCTTGGCAGAGTCTTTATTTTGTGTGTTTCACTCCTACGCCCTTTTTTATTATTGATACTATCTCTCATAAAAAAGAATAGGAAGACAGATTACTATTACTTATTGCCTAATGTGGTCTCCTCCTAACAAAATAATTGTCTCAAATGCAGTTCTATTTCACTTTAAATTGGAGTGAGCCTAATAGATTTAAGTTAACAATACTATATCTGTGCAACTTCCTTGAAATTTGACAATATTGTGCAATTATTGGGTGGGGGGAAAATTAAGGAATAAAAGCTTTTGTAGCAAGTCCAGATCAGATGAGAAAACTAAGCTGCATGAAGTAATCTCAAATATATTTTCAGATATAGCAGACATTGAAGCAAGACACCAAAAGGAAATGGCTAGCATGCTTATGACAACTGGAGCCATCCAGGATCATGTTCGTATTAAGGAAGACTTGGATTTCACAGAGCAACCCGCTCTAGTTGATCCTGCTTTGAACATGAGTGGCTGGACTCGGAAACGCTTCCCTCCTCAGCTATTCTATGATTCTGTGATCTCATCTTTGACTTCTAGAAAAAAGCATTTGCAAAACCAATCAGCTTTAAAAGTTATATGAAACTTACTAACATGTTTAATTGAGACACTGGATTTTAAAATGAAGAAGTTTGTATTTTTTAAGTATCAATGTTTTTATTTACATCCACATTCCCTTAAAAGAAACAAAGCACAAACAGATTTTTTGTGGGTTTTCGTGTTATCAGTAACAAAAAGGGTCATCTTTTACTTCTTCAAACATCTTTTAGACTCAACCCAGACACCTTGTTCAACGTCACCTGCAGTTCTGCAGGCAAAATTGACTTGCATAATTTACAGCCAACAGTTCCATTAAGGACAATGAAATTATTGTTTGCTGAGCTTGTCATAATTACTTAAGTGAAATTTGTCTGAAATAGAAGATACTTACAAGAATAAAAAACTATGCAGAAGAATGCACTTACAGAACAAAGTTGACTATAATACACAGAATCCTTGCATCTAATCTCTCTATCACAAACATGACTGGTTCAATTCCATGCAACCACAATTTTTAATCAACTCTTATTAGTGGCAGTATTCACTGGGACCTGAAGAACAACACAGCTTTCACTGAACTCTTCTAGGTACAATTTATTCTGCCACTTCATTTTGTAGGGAGCCTGATTTATTTGACATCAATAGTTTGTTGAGGTAATAAACCATGCAGCAATGATACCATGACTCAGAGCTCATTTGCTAGCAGTCAAGTTGCTTGGCAGCATGACAGGCAGAGTAACGTGCCTTGAAGAATTATCTAAGTAGATGCTACAGCTTTCACAGATTACCAAACAAATACAAAGCCCAGAAAACATTAGTTTACCCTCACTATCAATTTTATTTTGCCTGATTGATTATGCTCAGCTTCACTCTGAGCACAAATCTTTAAAAAAAAATGAAATAAATAAATAAAATTGAGATCTATGCAAGCCAAAAAGCAATAGCTACTCAGTCCCAACAGATTTCTAACACCCCCAGCCACTTTACACTGCTGCTTCCTTTCAAGGAGAGGTTGTCCCCTATATGCTTATACAAACCAAGTACACAGTGTGAAAAAACTACCTATCATTTAAAGTTTAGGGAAGTAAAATAACTCTCTTTCAGGTAAATACCAATATACAATCATGTATAGCTAATTCATAAAAAAACAAGTCCAGAAATTTTTTCACCTAAGTTTTCCCAAGTGTAATGATAGAGGTTTTATATGGCAACATTGTTAAAATGCCTGTTCTTCCGAGAACTCCGTTCTTTGAATAACATCAGTAACTAAGTCAAAAATAAAACTTAAAAATAAATAAATAAATAAATAAATTAAAAAGAGGCAGTTTAAAACCAGATTAATTTAGATCCCTCTCCCTAGAAATACAAAATATACAATCAGAATTTTTTCTAGTTGCCTTAAGGCAGCATATGCCCTGTTTGTACCCGAGCAACTGAAGTGGCTACAACACTTCAAAAATGCCTTATTTTGCATTATTATTTATTATCTTACCGGCCTCTCTATTTAAGTGTAAATCTTCACAAAGCTGTAGACACTACATTACTCCTGTTTTTTCTTGTTTCCCTCTATAAATAGATGGGGACACACACACCAAAGATTAAATAAATTTGTTTAATCTTTATTTAAAAATAAGGCAAAAGTGATAGAAAATTGGATAGAAAATTCCAATTCTTTTTCCACTCCATTTCTCTAATTACAAAAAATTTGATCAATAAAGGCCTTTCCATTTGAACATTCCAATTTTAATAATATATCAAGTTATTTTTCAACTTACACCTTATTGTTTTAAGTAATGCATTGAGTTCTATCCAAGCACAGCTAGGAGAGTTACAGGAAGTTATCAAAGTGGATGAACTTGTAATAGCTATTTAAAACAAACACTTTGAAAAGAAATGCATAAGTATTACTAGGAAATTGCTTCACAGCTGTTTACTTCAACAAGTGCTCACTTTTCAAGTCATTGAAGACAGTCATCCATTTACATGGCTATTTTTGTAATGGTCAAACTTTCAGCATACAGAGAATCACTGCCTGGTCTTAGTCAGTGTTTCCATTCATGGTCTTCAGAATACGAAAGTCTGATCTCTAGGTAAGCGTCAGAAAAATAAAACATATAAAAATTATGAATATAATTAATAAAGCACATTCAATAATAATAATTGAAAATATTCATGGTCTTCAGAATACAAAAGTCTGATCTCTAGGTAAGCATCAGAAAAATAAAACATATAAAAATTATGAAGATAATTAAGTAAATAAAGCACATTCAATAATAATAATTGAAAAAACCAACACAACAACCCACACAAATCCTCTAGCGCTATTAATCTCAGTTTCCAAGCTCCACAAAAGTAAACAGGGATATTAGGGGGTTTTGTTGTTTTGTTTTTTTTTTTTTTTTACATTTGCTAGGTCAGTTTTAAACTGTATGTGGTTTTGATGAGCAATCTGATGTAGAAGTGATGGGAAGAGCATGTGGGAGGCAGCTACTAAACTTCAAAGAACTATAGGAAATGCCCCATGAAAGTCCTACCCCCACACATTACCAAGGTAGCAGCAGCAGGATATGAGAATTTGAGTTGTGCAGAGCTCTCATCTGCACAGTTAACTCAAGTTAAGACTATCTGATTTAAATATATAAAGAAGAAACTTGGCAGTTAAAGACAAAATTAACAGCCATGAGAAATTTTAATGAAAATGTGAAGCCTATTTCAGATTGCAAGCTTTGGCTATCTGTGATAGTTATATTTTAACTCTGGTTTCACCTTTTTAATATACTTGTACAAGATAAGCTACATTCATGAAGAAAAAAAAAATAGCGTTCAACCCTGGAAATAAACAGGAAGAGTCTTTGCCATTACACAAGCAAAACCTCAAAGACTTTAACTAACTAGGAAGACCATCTAGCAGCCAGACCATATCCTTTGTTATTTAAAAAAAAAAAAAAAATTGCTAACCAGTTCAACAAGAGGTGAATCATCCTTCTGCATAGAGCCATAATAGCATTTCTGATAGTAGAAAGAATTTCCATCTAAAGGAAAACAGCAATCTTGCTTTCAACACCATTAACTCAACTTTTTGTAATGCTCTGTCTGCTAAAATAGAAGTCCTCTGCATTCAATATAAATCTCTGCAATATAATTGCTTTACTGTCTTGTAGTTCCTTGATAAGAACCCAAATAAAGTTCATAACAATACTTGGTCTCGGTTCCCAAATCATTGCTATGGCTCTTCACATGAGACTGAGTATTTCCCCACCATTCATTAATCCTGGCTACTAGAACAGGATAAAATTCTGCAATCTCACAGCTACTTTTGGAAATAAAAACCCTCTGATGATCTTTTTTATATATTGAAGATTTGCATTAGCTATTTTAGCTACAACACTACTCATGCTTAGACAGATACATATAATGACCATCTACCACTTCTTAGAGGGAAATCAACAAGTGCAATCCCTTTTCTTTGGAAAAAGGCATACCACTTCAAAATGGAAAACCAATTATTTTTAGTTGATAACTATGGAAATATGTTCCAAAATACAGCCATTATGTTCCACCAATACTGCCTTGGTGTTTATTTCTAATGGGGCAGGATAAGATTCCTATGCATACTGTAGAAATTAAACTGTTTAATATTGTTTGATTCTCATCTATACAAAAATACTTTTAATTGCTTTTTAATAATATACAAACTACATGATCATAGAATTTTAACAAGGTTTTTTGTTGTTTTTTTTTCTTGCGTTTAACATAGATCTGATAAGACAACAAAAATTGTTTGCAGGGACAGAACAGTACCTGTTTTTTCAGTCTGAGTTAAATTTAAGGCTACAGAACCAGTAGATCTTGCCTTCCTCTGTTGCATTTATCCTTGTCTGAATGATAAGAACATGCTTATTATTTTTCATCTCTCAATTAGTTTCTTAAATTCAAATATGTTTATCTAATTTGCACTAACTGTAGAAGCAGAAATGCAGAAAAAAATTGCTGGCTTATGTAGAACAGTTCAGAGCACTAATAACTCACATTCTGAACTCAGGTATTCTCTGTGTCATGCCCACTGTCCTTTGGCAGCTATCTACATAACAAACATTTTTGTTCAAGTTAGACAAATAAGTTACAAATTTGTAACTGAGAAGTTATACCAGCTAGCTTAGAGTTGTCTGAATGCCCTTGCATCCTCAAAGAACTGTAATTACACTGGCAAGCTTCCAATCCTAGATTTGCTAAGTATTATTATTAGAAATTGATAGCATTTCTTAGTCAAATCCTCAACAATTGTTAGATATTGTATTTCAGTCTGTTGATCTGATGATGACTAATTTTAGATGTTGCTTCAGATCTTCTTTGTAGACAAAAAAAAAAAAATCTTTATCCACATCATGTATGTTCTTCATAGACTAAGATACTGACAATCAAATCAAAAGCAGACATCAATCAAAAAAACCCACCAAATCAACAAATACGTTTACTTTCATCAAGAACCTTCGGAAAAGATAAAAAGTTCAAAAAAAACCAGCCTAACTCACATTTTCAAAAATAATTTCAGCTTATCAGAATCACAGAATAGTTTGGGTTGGAAGAGACCTTTAAAGGTCATCTAGGCCAAGCACCCTGCAGTGAGCAGGGACATCTTCAAGCAGATCAGGCTGCTCAGAGCCTCATCCAACCTGACCTTGAATGTTTCCAGGCATGGGGCTTCTACCACCGATCTGGGCAACCTGTGCCAGTGTTTCACCACCCTCACTGTAAAAAATGTCTTATTTAAATCTTGTCTAAATCTACCTTCTTTTAGTTTAAAGCCATTACCCCTTGTCCTGTTGTTACAGGCCCTGCTAAAAAGTTGGTCCCAATCTGTTACAGGCCTCCTTTAAGTACGGAAAGGCTAGATAATAAGGTCTCCCTGGAGCCTTCTCTTCTCCAGCCTGAACAACCCCAACTCTCTCAGCCTTTCTTCATGAGAGAGATGTTCCATCCCTCCGATAACTTTTGTGGCACTCCTCTGGACCCGTGCCAACAGGTCCACGTCTTTTGTGTGCTTATGAATGCTCTCACCTCTGAGGATACAAAGATGCTTACAAAAACCTTGCCAATAACTCACGGGATTAATTAGTTTGCTTGATCCATTTTGTTTTTCACTGAAACCATAACTTTTAAAAAATACCTAACTTAATTTTCACAGCAATCTAAGTTGTAGACTAACTAGCAAACCTGTCTATCAACAAGTCATGACTTCAGCATTATTAAACACCTGACTGACAAATTAAGTGCCTCAATTAACATGCTGAGTGAATTAGTTCACTCAGATGAACAGGACATTTGTCTCTTAATCCGAGATATGCAAGACCAAACCATCAAGTCTCCTTCACTCCTCCTTTGCCAAATGTTCCACCATTTGCCAAAGCCACAGCAAGGAGGGAAGGGTTGCCCAGAGAAGCTGTGGATGCCCCACCCCTGAAGGCATTCAAGGCCAGGTTGGATAGGGCCCTGGGCAGCTTGATCTAGTGGCTGGCAACCCTGTCGACAGCAGGGGGGTTGGAACTAGATGATCTTTAAGGTCCTTTCTAACCCAAGCCATTTTATGATTGCTCTGTTCTTGCTCTGCCTAGGGGGTGGAAGGGAGCTTAATGATAAGTCCCAAGGAAAGGGATGACCAGAAAGCACTTCCACAGGGGCCAGACCAGATACAATCAAAGTTTGTCTACTCAGATTCCAGCATCAATTTACATTAGCATGTTCAAACAGCTCACATACATGAGCATAGGTACAGTACAAAGAATTGTTAAGTGCATCAGAATAAAATAGAACCACAGAACAGTTGAGGTTGAGAGGGACCTCTGGAAGTCATCTGGTCCAACCGTTCTGCTCAAGCAGGGCCACCCAGAGCCAGCTGCCCAGCACTGTGTTCAGAGGGATTTTGAGTATCTCTAAAGAGGGAGACTCTACAACCTCCCTCACAGTAAAAAAGTGTTTCCTGCCATGCAGACAGCACCTTCTGTGCTTCAGTTTGTGCCCATTGCTTCTGGTTCTGTCACTGGCCACCACCAAGAGTCTGTCTCTCTCCCTCCAGGTACTTACATACACTGATGCCTTCCCCCTGAGCCTTCTCCTCTCCATGCTGAACAGTCCCAGCTCTCTCAGGCTTTCCTCATAGGACAGATGCTCCAGTTCCTTCATCATCTTTGTGGCCTTTGAGGCACACACCTCACGGGTCATTATGTATTTACTGCTATTAGTTATCTCAGGTCTCTGGGTTCTTCATTAATTTACTTTTCATAACTTAAATATGCCAGAAAAGAGTTAATTTTTTATTTTCTAAAGCTGGACATAAGCATCTTAAGATTTAGCAGTTCAACTGTAGACTTCTGGAAGAAGAGAAGTATCATCCTGCAACTTTAAGCATAATACAGAAGATATCAGACATGAATAGCATGTCTATCATTTGATTTTACATTAGCACATTTAAGAAATTTAAGTGAACAGTTCAACAGGAATGATTTTAAATAAACAGATTTATTTTCTACACTGGCACAGCTGGGACTTCTATATTTTGTCAGTGAAGTCACAGAGAAAGCTACTGACTTCAGTGCAGCACCTGTGAGCCCTATATTTAACTTTCCTTTCCCCGCAGGCTGAGGGACATTATTTACCAACTATAAAATGAACAATCAAGTCAAAAGAGAAAGAGTTACCTAGAAACCTTGAAAACCTTATCATCAAATCACCTGTGCAAGCACTGCTTACATAGCTCTTTGCTAATGGTAGCCAAATGTTTTAAGGAAAAACCTTGTGGTATTTGGGGTTTTGTCTTTTAAGACAAGTAGCAATTTCACAACCACAGAAGAAACAGAAGAATTTCTAAGGAAAAAAAAAATAGCACCGCATCAATTACCAATGCAAATTCATTACAATTGAGAACTTGTTTAAACACATTCTTCAGTTTCACAATTAACTGAGCCATAAGAGCACGAAATAAATATTAAGATATCTTAGTCACAAATTAAAAGATAACAGATTTTGAACCATTCAACAGGTTATCAAAAACCTCTCCCTGAGTCAGATGGTAGGGAAAAAAGGGAAAGCGGGTATACCCAGCACATAGCAACTCAACTGATAGCAGCAGTCTAAGAACTACATTTGTCTATTACTTCTCTAAATACTTTTTAGAGAGGCTGAAGAAACCACAGAAACTGTATTAAGGGGTGAGGGAAGCAGAAAAAAGAGGGATAATGGTTTTCCCAATCCATATACTCATAAAATCTGCAGGACAGCAAGCAGGGCAAGGACAAGAAGGAAACTTACTTCAGTGACTTAATTTAGATAATAGACAAAAATTTTGTACATTACACAAGTGCTTTTCCAACACAAAAGCTACTTGAATACATATTTACATTATGTACAGGCATTTGATGTTCTATAGTTGTATTGGGTTTGC